>NW_017673473.1:60898-105828 GCF_001879085.1 Nicotiana attenuata
CCCCCCCCCCCCCCTAAAAAAAATGCCTAATGAGTGGACTTTACCTCTTTAGGGCATGCTAACCATGAAGGAATGAGAGCCAGACCCATTGTCTGCAAATAACATAAGTTTCAGGGCAGTAGAAAATATAACAAACAGCAAACTAGGCTGTAAACTATAGAGGAACTCTCGGGGCGCATAGGATATACCTTAAGTATTCTGTGATTGTTGATGAAACGGTCTAAGATAGAGCAAATATCAAGACCTTCATTTGCGTCGAATGCATATTCCAGTACGCCAATGCAACGGTCCCCTGAACCCTCAAACACAGGCACAGTCCAATAGCTACCTACTCCCAGACACATTGCAAAATTGCGCAAAGGGTATTCGCCCATGTAATAGTATCTGACATGAGGGCTGAATTCAGGCATTCCACTTCTGAAGACGCGTGCTGGACGGCCATGGACATGGATGCGTTTAGCTGCAGTAATATCTGTGGTGTCGACTGAAGCTATAGTATGGAGACATACACGCCTGTACGCCCACAGACCCTCGTGAATCTTGCCATTAAGAGCAAAAGGCTGGTCTGCTGTTGTTAAAAAAATCTGGCCACCATTAACCCTTATAGGTACCCAAAATTGAATCAAACAAGTTCCTTGAACATCAAGAAGCTCGACTAGATTCTTGATTGTCAATCTGTTTATTTGACTGTCACCATTTGTATCAGTGTGAGTAGAATCTCCTATCCAATGAAAAAAGTTGGACAACATTGATGTCAAAGAATTTCAAAACAACACAACAATAACAACTATTACGCCGCAATCCAAGCAAGTTGGGCTATAGGAATCTCCATTTGCTCCATTTAATCTCATCTTAATTAGACCAATATTATACAAAATGAAAATAGAATGTACTCTCTTTGTCCCATTTTACGTAGCATACTTTTCCTTTTAGGTTGTCCAAAAAGAATGACACTTTTTTATATTTACAAACAATTCAACTTTTGACGAAGTAGCGAGTAAAATTAGAGGCTATAGTCAAAGGCGAGTGGCAGCATTCATGAGTCGCTAGCTTAACTGTCCCTCGGAGACAGGCAGTGGTGTAGCCACATAGAATGAAGGACTGAACACCCTTCATCGAAAAAATTATACTGAGTATATAGAAAATTATACTATGTATACATATCAAAAATTATTTTTTGTACATATATATTAAACCTTGAACACCCTTTTCAAAATTCCTCGCTTCGCCATCGGAGGCAGGTTCGAGATGAGTCGCTAGTTTAACTATCCCTCGGAGACATGCAGTGGTGTAGCCACATAGAGTGAAGGGTGTTCATCGAACATCCTTGGTCGGAAAAATTATACTGGGTATAGAGTAAATTGTACTATGTATACATATCAAAAGTTACTTTCTATATATATATATATATCAAAAATTACATATTAAACCTTGAACACCCTTTTCAAAATTCCTGGCTTCGCCACTGAAGGCAGGTTCGAGAACTACTTCTCAATTTACCCTTAGGGAAATGATTTACAGTCATACAAACGTCTATAAACTTGTTTTCAAACAATGTCACATAAATTGATGAAAAGCTAAAACCCAAGAAACAAAAAACCCCACATGCACAAAACTAAAGAGAGAGAAGAACTCACTGAGAAATTGGAAGAGAGATTTAACATGGTTCAGCTCATCCCCATTACGATTAGTCCAGAAAACCCACCGATTAATTCCATCATCTTGTTTTCTGTAAGAAAATTTGAGTTCAACAGGCATTATGAAAAAACTTAATTATCAGCAGCAGAAAGAAATCAAGACTGATGAATTAAAAGAACGCAAAATTTGTAGTTTTTTTGTGTGTAGTCCACATAGATTAGTGCTGTGCTGTATTAATTTTCTTTATTACTTACCTTGCTCAAATGATCCAAAAGGTCTGAGTAAAGGAGGATATCACGTGGATTTCCACTTATGCTTTTCGACTCAGCTATTATTGGATGCTGGGATTATTTTATACCGCCACTTTCCTTTGACTGAGAATGATTGTCATTTTCTGGTTTCAGTTTGTAAATATGCTCATGCACCTAAATAACTTAAATTCATTTCTGTTATAAGAAAAATTAAATTATGGTAGCTGTCTAATCTTTTTCATTATCTCTATAACATCCCCATAATTTTTCTGACATATTTTTTCACTTTTCATGTCTATACAAAGGCGTTGTAATAGATGGAAAGAACACACAATTGAAGAAGAAAATCTCTTCCTTTTTCCTCTCTCTATTTCTTGTTCATATTTTATTAAATTATTTTTATTTCATAACACGTTATCAGCACGAATTTGCTTCTAGTCAAGTCCGATCCGGCATACACTAGGTACCACCACTCTACTTTCTGGTATATAATTGTCATAGCATTGTTATTACGTCTGGAGAATTTTCTTTTTCCCAAAATTGATTGCTAATCTGCACACATATATATACCGATTAATTTAGATGTTACCATTCTTTAAATATTTTCAACCAATCAATTCTATGCTTATGTAAGCTTCATTACATAGACTTAATTATTCTGGTAACCGCATAAAGGTGATGCATCCTTATAATTTGTGGTTTAACACATTATGCAATTATTTTTCTAAGTATACTGCCAACAAGTTTTAAAATAATTATAGATTTTTATTTTATTCAAATTTTAAAAATATATACTAATGTCAAATTTAGATTGTAAGATCATTATAAAATTGTTATTAAGATATTAAAAGAAAATATAGAATATGTATATTAAATCATTCTGTAACAATACTTTGCCATAATTACAGCTGAGCTTTACCTCTCTTTTTGTTTATTTTTCTCTTAATTCAATTAAGAATTTGCCACAGAAATTTTCGGTTAATTTTATTTATTCAAAAATTTGTTGAAGTCTGTTTATATAAATATGAATACCATATTACGTGACTTATTTTATTTTGTTCTTGTTTCATAATTATCCAAATTGCTTCTAATTATTCTATTTTTTTATGATAGTTTTCATTATGTCGATTTTTTCAAAATTTGAATTTGTGAGGCACTTGACATCTTCAGAAAGAATTATTTATCATGGGTCCTTGATGATGAAATTCACATTGCTGCAAAAGCTCTTGAAAATACTATTATACAAGGATAAAGCAAAGGCTATGATTTTCCTTCGTCATCATCTCGATGAAGGGTTAAAGACCGAATACTTAACCCTAAAAGATCCATTTGAATTATGGAGAAGTTTGAATATGACCATCTTAAGGCAACGGTATTGCCAAGAGCTCGATATGAATGGATTCACTTACGGCTATAAGATTTTAAAACTGTAAGTGAATATAATTCTGTTGTATTCAGGATAACTTCCCAACTTAAATTATGTGGGAAAATTGTGAATGATGAGGATTTACTGGAAAAGACTTTTTCTACTTTTTATGCGTCAAATATGGTATTGTAGCAACAATACCGTGAAAAAGGTTTAAAGAAATATTCTGAATTAATCTCATGCCTCCTGGTGGCTGAGCAACATAATACCTTTTAATTGAAAAATCATGAAGCCCGTCTCACTGGATCTGCACCATTTTTCGATGTGAATATGGTAGTAGCTACTCAAAAGTCTGAAAGAATACAAAATAATTATCGTGTCATGGTCGTGGCCATGGACGTGGAAGGGGATGAAATAATTATCGTCATTATGGTGGAAATAAACAAGAGAACAATAAGGATCCTCAAAATAATCCTTTAAAAAGCAGAGTTAACATTTGCCACAGATGTGGTATGAAAGGTCATTGGGCACGTGTTTGTCGTAAACCTGACCATTTTGCCAAACTTTATCAAGAATCCGTTAAAAGAAATGATAACAATGTGGAGGCACACTTGACTTTTCAAAATAATGATGATAAAGCAGGTCCCTCAAACAAATATGATGATGCTAAGGCAAATCTTACATATAAAGATGATGATTTTGGAGGCCTTGCAAATATTACTCATTTAGAAGCTGGGGACTTCTTTGAGGATATTGACTGAAGAAGTGATTATCTTACTGGGGAATAAAACTTTAAGAAGAGTTAGTTTTAACATATTATGTCTTGATGTGTCACGACCTAAACTTCCCCCGTTGGATATCGTGATGGCATCTAGTCATAGGGACTAGGTAAGCTTAATATTAATTGAAACAACAACATTATTTAAATAACATCTAACAATTCAAAATGGAAATCTCTTTAAAATTTACAACCCCAAAATCGGTAGTACAAGTCATAAGCTCTACATAGTATTTGCTAGAAAACTTCTAAAATCAACTGTCCAAAAACAAGAATAAAAAGTGCAAACAAAAACTAGAAGGTGGCCCCGAAGCCTGCGAACACAGCGGCAGTTTTACCTCGAGTCTTCACAGCAACAATCCGCACAACTACTAACAATCTGTGACGACCCGGCTAGTCATCTCATGAGTTACCGCTTTGTTTCCCCCATTTATGCTTCTTATTGCTTTGTCTATCGGTTCTATATGTGATCGGGTTGGTTGGCTCGGGTTCGGAAAGGATTTGGTAAAGTTTGAGACACTTAGTCTCTTTTGAGGAAGCTTAAGTTGGAAAAGTCAATCGGATGTTGACTTATGTGTTAGGCTTGGATGTGAGTTCCGATGGTTCATATAGCTTCGGGAGGTGATTTGGGACTTAGGAGCGTGATCGGAATGTGTTTTGGAGGTCCGGAGTAGATTTAGGCTTGAATTGGCGAAATTGGATTTTTGGCATTTTCCGGTTGATAGGTGAGATTTTGATATAGGGGTCGGAATGGAATTCTGGGAGTTGTAGTAGTTCCATTGTGTCATTTGGGATGTGTGTGCAAAATTTCAGATCATTCGAACGTGGTTTGGTTGGGTTTTTTTATCATAAGCGGAAATTAGAAGATTTTGGAATTCTTAGGCTTGAATCCGATGCGAATTTGGTGTTTTGATGTTGTTTTGAGCGTTTCGAAGGTTGGAACAAGTTTGAATAATGTTATGGGATATGTTGGCAGGTTTGCTTGAGATCCCGGGGGCCTTGGGTGAGTTTCAAGTGGTCAATCGGATCATTTCTAGATATTGGGAGTTGCAGAAAAATTGTTGTTCAGTGTTGTAGAGAAATGGCCTTCGCGTTCGCGAGTAGGCCCTCGGGTTCGCGACGGGTTAGTTGAGGAGGTTGAGGATTTAGCCTTCGCGTTCGCGAGGAAGGCTCTGCGTTCGCGAAGGGCTGGAATGAGGTGCATCACGTTCGCGGAAAGGGAGTCGCGATCGCGATGAGTTAAGGAGCTATGCCTTCGCGTTCGCGAGCTGGGCGTCGCGATCGCGAAGAAGGAATTTTGGTCAAAGTAATTTTGTGCTTCGCGAACGCGAGGCATTGACCGCGTTCGCGAAGAAGGAATTGAGGCCTGGGCAGAATGTTTAAATAGTCATCTTGTCCGCGATTTTGGGGTTAACTTCCACCATTTTTGAGCGATTTTGGAGCTTTTTGAAGGAGATTGAAGAGGTATTCAAGGGGAAACACTTGGAGGTAAGATTCATGGACTTAATACTCGATTCTAATGTGAATTCTACCTAATTAATCATGGAAATTAAGCCTAAAATTGAAGAACTAGGGCTTGTAATTGGAGACCTAGAATCTGGAATTTGATGGGCCATTTGTGGTTGGATTTTGATGCTTTTGGTATAAATGCACTCAGGGAGTGATAAGGAGTCTGTTGATGTGATTTTTATCGGAATCCGAGATGTGGGCCCGGGGGTCGGGTTTGGCCAATTTCGGAATTTGTGTTGTAATTTGATTTCTTACGAGTTGGCTTTGTTCCTTTAGCATATTTTGATGGTTTTGCACTGATTTTGGTTAGATTTGGAGCATTCAGAGGCTGATTCGAGGGGCAAAGTCATCGCGAGCTAGAGATTTAGACCGGGTAGAGGTGAGTAATGATTGTAAATGTTGTCCTGAGGGTATGAAACTCCGGATTGCACATCGTTGTGTTATATTGAGGTGATGCACACGCTAGATGACGAGCGTGGGATCGTGCACTGTTGGGGATTATGACTTAGTCCATCCCGAATGATTGTTTTGCCGCGTATTTAACTAAAAACTATTTGCTATCATCATGTCTTGGGCTGAATGCCATATTTGGGCCTTGTGCCAACTATTTGAACCCTTAGGGGATTTTTACTGATATGTCCTCACTGTTTTGACTTTATACTTGTACTCAGTCATGCTATATTCTACTGTTTTCATAACTCAGCCATGCTTACTCTGTTTTAAACATTAAATGATATTTTAAATGATAAATTGGGCTGAGCATCATGTTTTACTGTTGCTCGAGTGGCTTATGCGATTCTGACTGAGTAAGGCCGAGGGCCTATGTTGTGAGGAAACACTGATTATGATTTTGAGGCCGAGGGCCTGAGATTTGTACGCCACGGGGTGGCTTGTTGATATGAGGCCGAGAGCCTATGTGATTTTGCCACGAGATGCTTGAAATTGCGCTTGGTCGTAAGGGGCCCCTCCAAGAGTCTGCACACCCCCAGTGAGCGCGGGTACCCATGGTGATGTGAGATATAGCCCGAGGGGCTGATTCTATTGGTATTGTGCCCGAGGGGCGTTTCTTTATGTGTTTACCTTTTCTAGTTGCCTGTCTTTTACTTGCTTAACTGTTTAAAAAGGGATTTTAAGAAGCTTAAACTGAAATAAAGTGACTTTGGATATTTTCAATTCATTACTTTTAGTGGCTTTTACTGCTTCCTTATAGCCTGTGATGTGCCTTACGTGATTTATTATTTCTCAGCCTTTATTTATGATTATTACTCACTGAGTTGGAGTACTCACTTTATTTTCTGCACCCTGTGTGCAGATTCAGGCGCTATAGATCCTGCTCGCGAGGGTTGAGAGCTCCCGGCAGATTTCGGAGTTTGCAAGGTAGTTGCTCGGCGTTCGCAGCCCCGTGCTTGTCCCCCTTTGTCTCATTTTCCTTTCTCCTGTTAGTGATTCTGTAATAGCTTTGTAGACTCTTCAGACTTGTAGTATATTGATATATGCTCATGACTAGTAATACCCCGATGTCGGGCTGTGTTGGTTTTAATTCTGCAAATTGTACTATTCACTGCTTATTTTTGGGATTTTATCATATTTAAGACTTAATACTTATTATTTTAATTGCTTAGAATTGATATGGGAATATGTCGGCTGGCCTTTTCTTCATGAGAGACGCCATCACGACCGGGTCCGGGTTTAGGATCGTGACAAGTTGGTATCAGAGCCTAGGTTGCATAGGTCTCACGAGTCATGAGCAGGTTTAGTAGAGTCTCGCAGATCGGTACGAAGACGTCTGTATTTATCCTCAAGAGGCTGCAGAACCTTTAGGAAAAACTTTATATTCTTGAAACTCTTGTCGTATGAATTTGTTGATCCGAGTACTAAACTTTTGTTATTCTATTCTCTCACAGATGGTGAGGACACCCGCTACCGGTCAAGATGGACGACCACCAGTGCCACCAGCTGTGGCCACTAGAGGTCGAGGACGCGATCGTGGTCGCGGTAGGGGCAGGGGTGTGGCCCGCACATCAGCTAGGGCAGCACCTGCAGATCCACTAGCTACCCTAGTTCAGGATCAGGTCCCAGCGCTCCAGTAACACCAGCTCAGGCACCAGCTGTGCCTATTGTGATTCCGGGTCTTCACGAGGCCTTGGCTCAGATTCTATCAGTTTGCACTGGCCTAGCTCAGGCGGTCTCAGTTACTACAGCCGCAGTTACTTCTCAGGCTGAAGGAGGCACTCAAACTCCCGCCGCTCGCACACCTGAGCAGGTTGTGTAGGGACTTCAGACACCGGGGGCACATCCAGCCCAGCCGGTTGCAGCTGCTCAGGACTATGTAGTTCCTTTCATACTAGAGGACGAGCAGCGTAGGTTGGAGAGGTTTGGTAGACTTCAACCTCCGACTTTCAGTGGTGCAGAGGGCGAGGATGCCTAGTGTTTCTTGGATAAGTGTCAGAGGATGCTTCGTACAACGGGTATTCTGGAGACCAGCGGGGTCGCTTTCACTACTTATCAGTTTTCTGGAGCTACCTTCACTTGGTGGGAGGCTTTTGAGAGGCGTAGGCTTGTTGGTGTAGCACCCCTTACCTGGCAGTAGTTCTCCGTTCTCCTTATGGAGAAGTATGTGCCGCAGTCTCGCAGAGAGGAGCTGCGCAGGAAGTTCGAGTGGTTGCATCAGGGAGAGATGACTGTGACGCATTATGAGATGAGGTTCTCCAAGTTAGCTCGTCATGCGATTTGGTTGGTTCCGACAGATAGAAAGAGGATTATGAAGTTTGTTGATGGCCTCACTTATCAGCTTCGTATTCTCATGACCAGGGAGAGGGTGACTGGTGCGACTTTTGAGGAGGTTGTGGACATTGCTCATGAGATTGAGTCTGTTCATCGCCAGGAGCGAGAGGAGAGGGAGGCCAGGAGGCCTAGAGGATATGGTAGTTATGGTGGTGCTCATTCAAGAGGTCAGTTTCAGCACGGCAGAGGCCGTAGATTCAGGCATGCTTAGCCAGCTCGCCCAGGCTATCGTGGGGCGTCATTGGGTCATGGTTCTCACAGTTCTCATCAGGGCCAGTCATCACCTAGTGCCCTTCCAGCTCAGAGTTCGTCCCGTGCTCCATCAGTACAGGGCTCTTCTATGCCAGGTGCATCAGCTAGTCATTTCGGTGCTAGGGGTTCCCTTCAGTCCCCGTCTCCAGCATCCGAGAGTTGCTATGAGTGTGGAGAGATGGGTCATATGTAGAGGTAGTGTCCTCGTCGTCTTGCGGGTTCATCTCAGCAGAGGAGTCAGCCATCGGCTTCAGCTCCAGTTACTTCCCCACCACCCGCTCATCCAGCTAGGGGTGGAGGTCAGTCAGCTAGGGGTCGCTCTAGAGGGGGAGGTCGATCAGGTGGCGGTCAAGCCCGTTTCTATGCACTTCTAGCTAGACCCGATGCTATTGCTTCCGATGCTGTCATTATAGGTATTGTCTCAGTCTGCCACAGAGATGCTTCTGTATTATTTGATCCCGGTTACACCTTTTCTTATGTGTCATCATACTTTGCTCGTTATTTGGATACGCCTCGTGAGTCTCTTGTTTCACCTATTAATGTATCTACTCCGGTGGGCGATACTATTATTGTAGACCGTGTGTACCGGTCGTGTGTGGTGACTATTGGGGGTCTGGAGACCCGAGTGGATCTTTTATTATTGTGTATGGTGGATTTTGATGTCATTTTGGGCATGGATTGGCTATCTCTGTGTCGTGTTATTCTAGACTGTCATGCCAAGACAATCACATTAGCTATACCGGGTGTGCCACGGATTGAGTGGCGAGCTTTTACTGATTATGTTCCCAGTAGAGTGATCTCATTCTTGAAGTCCAAGCATATGGTTGGGAAGGGTTGTCTTTCGTATCTAGCCTTTGTGAGGGATGTCGGTGCAGAGACTCCCAGTATCGATTTTGTTCCGGTTGTGAGGGATTTTCTCGATGTGTTTTCTGCAAACCTGCCGGGCATGCCATCGGACAGGGATATTGACTTTGGTACTGACCCAGTGCTGGGCACTCAGCCCATTTCTATTCTGTCGTATCGTATGGCACCAGCGGAGCTGAAGGAGTTAAAGGAGCAGCTTCAGGAACTCTTTGATAAGAGGTTCATTCGGCCTAGTGTGTCGCCTTGGGGTGCGCCAGTTCTATTTGTAAAAAAGAAGGATGGCACTATGAGGATGTACATTGATTATAGGCAATTCAACAAAGTAACAGTTAAGAACAAGTATCATTTGCCTCATATTGATTATTTTTTCGGCCAGCTTCAGGGAGCGAGAGTGTTCTCCAAGATTGATCTCCGTTCAGGTTATCACCAGTTAAAGATCAGGGACTCGGATATTCTTAAGACAGCTTTCAGGACCCGATATAGTCATTATGAGTTTTTGGTGATGTCTTTTGGGATGACCAATGCCCCAGCAACGTTCATGCATTTGATGAACATCGTGTTACGGCCTTATCTCGACTCGTTCGTCATAATCTTCATTGATGATATTCTTGTGTATTCGCGTAGTTAGGAGGAGCATGCGCAGCACTTGAGAGTTGTGTTGCAGATATTGAGGGAGGAGAATCTTTATGCAAAATTCTCCAAGTGTGAGTTTTGGCTCAGTTCAGTGGCTTTCTTGGGGCACGTGGTGTCCGACGAGGGTATTTAGGTTGATCCGAAGAAGATAGAGGCAGTTTAGAGTTGGCCTAGACCATCCCTAGCCACAGAGATTCGCAGCTTTCTTGGTTTGGCGGGTTATTATCGCCGGTTTGTTCAGGGATTCTCATTTATCGCATCGCCCTTGACCAAGTTGACTCATAAGGGTGCTTCAATTGTATGGTCGGGTGAGTGTGAGGAGAGCTTTCAGAAGCTCAAGACAGCCTTGACCACATCTCCAGTGTTAGTTTTGTCATCAGCTTCAGGTTCATATACCGTGTATTGTGATACTTCGAGAGTTGGTATTGGGTGTGTATTGATGCAGGAGGGAAGAGTTATTGCTTATGCTTCTCGTCAGTTGAAGCCCCATGAGAAGAACTACCCTGTTCATGATTTGGAGTTGGCTGCCATTGTTCACACGTTGAAGATTTGGAGGCATTTCTTGTATGCTGTGTCTTGTGAGGTGTTTACTGATCATCGTAGCCTCCAGCACTTGTTCAAGCAGAAGGATATCAATTTGAGGCAGCGGAGGTGGTTGGAGTTGCTAAAGGATTATGATATCACTATATTGTACCATCCGGGGAAGGCCAATGTGGTGGCCGATGCTTTGAGCCGAAAGGCGGTAAGTATGGGGAGTTTGAAAAATATTCCAGTTGAGGAGAGACCTCTTGCACTTGATGTTTAGGCCTTGGCCAATCGGTTCGTGAGGTTAGATATTTCGGAGCCCAGTCGGGTATTGGCTTGTGTGGTTTCTCGATCTTCCTTATATGATCGCATCAGAGAGCGCCAGTATGATGATCCGCATTTGCTTGTCCTTAAGGACAGAGTTCAGCACGAGAATGCTAGAGATGTGACTATTGGTAATGATGGGGTGTTGAGGATGCAGGGCCGGATTTGTATGCCCAATGTGGATGGGCTTCGGGAGTTGATTCTGGAGGAGGCCCATAGCTCGCGGTATTCCATTCATCCGGGTGCCACGAAGATGTATCAGGATCTGAGACAACATTATTGGTGGAGGAGAATGAAGAAAGACATTGTGGGATTTGTAGCTCAGTGTCTCAACTGTCAGCAGGTGAAATATGAGCATCAGAGACCGGGTGGCTTGCTTCAGCGGATGGATATTCCAGAGTGGAAGTGGGAGCGGATCACTATGGACTTTGTAGTTGGACTTCCACGGACTTTGAAGAAGTTTGATGCTATTTAGGTGATTGTGGATCGGCTGACCAAGTCCGTCCACTTCATTCCTGTGTGTACTACCTATTCTTCAGAGCGGTTGGCAGAGATCTATATCCGGGAGATTGTTCGTTTGCATGGTGTCCCAGTTTCCATCATTTCAGATAGGGGCACTCAGTTCACTTCACAGTTTTGGAGGTCGGTGCAGCGAGAGTTGGGTACTCAGGTTTAGTTGACCACGGCTTTTCACCCTCATACGGACGGGCAGTCCGAGTGAACTATTCAGATATTGGACATGTTGCGTGCTTGTGTCATTGATTTCGGAGGGTTATGGGATCAGTTTCTACCACTTGCAGAGCTTGCTTACAACAACAGCTACTAGTCGAGTATTCAGATGGCTCCATATGAGGCTTTGCATGGGAGGTAGTGTAGATCTCTAGTTGGTTGGTTCGAGCCGGATGATGCTAGGCTATTGGGGACAGACTTGGTGCAGGATGCTTTAGAAAAGGTAAAGGTAATTTAGGAGAGGCTTCGTATAACACAGTCGAGGAAAAAACGTTATGCTGACAGGACGGTTCGGGATGTGTCCTATATGGTTGGTGAGAAGGTTCTGGTGAAGGTTTCACCCATGAAGGGTGTTATGAAATTTGGGAAGAAGGGTAAATTGAGTCCTCGGTTCATTGGGCCTTTTGAGGTGCTTCGGAGGATTGGGGAGGTGGCTTATGAGCTTACTTTGCCACCCAGCTTGTCGAGTGTGCATCGGGTATTTCATGTTTCTATACTCCGAAAGTATATTGGGGATCCGTCTCATGTTCTGGATTTCAACACGGTTCAGTTGGATGGTGATTTGACTTATGATGTGGAGCCAGCAGCTATTTTGGAGCGTCAGGTTCGAAAGTTGAGGTCAAAGGATATAGCTTCAGTGAAAGTGCAGTGGAGAGGTCAGCCCGTGGAGGAGGCTACCTGGGAGACCGAGCGGGAGATGCGGAGCAGATATCCTCACCTGTTTGAGGCTTCAGGTATGTTTCTTGGCTCGTTCGAGGACGAACGTATGTTTAAGAGGGGGTTGATGTGATGACCCGACCAGTCGTCTCATGAGTTACCGCTCTGTATCCCCTATTTCTACTTCTTATTGCTTTGTCTATCGGTTCTATATGTGATCGGGTTGGTTGGCTCGGGTTCGAAAAGGATTTGGTAAGGTTTGAGACACTTAGTCTCTTTTGAGGAAGCTTAAGTTGGAAAAGTCAACCGGATGTTGACTTATGTGTTAGAGGGCTCGGATGTGAGTTTTGATGGTTTGGATAGCTTCAGGAGGTGATTTGGGACTTAGAACCATGATCAGAATGTGTTTTGGAGGTCCGGAGTAGATTTAGGCTTGAATTGGCGAAATTGGATTTTTGGCATTTTCCAGTTGATAGGTGAGATTTTGATATAGGGGTCGGAATGGAATTTCGGGAGTTGCAGTAGTTTGTGTCATTTGGGATGTGTGTGCAAAATTTTAGGTCATTCGGACGTGGTTTGGTTGGGTTTTTTTTATCAAAAGCGTAATTTAGAAGATTTTGGAATTCTTAGGCTTGAATCCGATGCGAATTTGGTGTTTTGATGTTGTTTTGAGCGTTCCAAAGGTTGGAACAAGTTTGAATGATGTTATGGGAATGTTGGCAGGTCTGGTTGAGGTCCCGGGGGCCTCGAGTGAGTTTCGGGTTGTCAATCGAATCATTTCTTGATGTTGAGAGTTGCAGAAAAATTGTTGTTCGGTGTTGCAGAGAAATGGCCTTCGCATTCGCGAGTAGGCCCTTGCGTTCGCGAAGGGTTAGTTGAGGAGGTTGAGGATTTAGCCTTCGCATTCGCGAGGAAGGCTCCGCGTTTGCGAAGGGCTGGAATGAGGTGCATCGCATTCGCGAGGTGGAGTCGCGTTCGCATAGAGGGAGTTGAGCAACTGATGTTCTGGTTGGTTTGTGCTTCGCATTCGCGGAAAGGGAGTCGTGATCGTGATGAGTTAGGGAGCTATGCCTTTGCGTTCGCGAGCTGGACGTCGCGATCGCGTAGAAGGAATTTTGGTCAAAGTTATTTTATGCTTCGCGAACGCGAGGCGTTGACCGCGTTCGCAAAGAAGGAATTGAGGCCTGGGCAGAATGTTTAAATAGTCATCTTGTCCGCGATTTTGGGGTTAACTTCCACCATTTTTGAGCGATTTTGGAGCTTTTTGAAGGGTATTAAAGGGGGATTCAAGGGGAAACACTAGGAGGCAAGATTCATGGACTTAATACTCGATTCTAATGTGAATTCTACCTAGTTAATCATCAAAATTAAGCCTAAAATTGAAGAACTAGGGATTGTAATTGGAGACCTAGAATTTGGGATTTGTGGTTGGATTTTGATGCTTTTGGTATGAATGAACTCGGGGAGAGATAAGGAGTCCGTTGATGTGCTTTTTATCGGAATTCGAGATGCGGGCCCGGAGGTCGGGTTTGGCCAATTTCGGGATTTGTGTTGTAATTTGATTTCTTTCGAGTGGGCTTTGTCCCCTTAGCATATTTTGATGGTTTTGCACTGATTTTGGTTAGATTTGGAGCATTCGGAGACCGATTTGAGGGGCAAAGGCATCGTGAGCTAGAGATTTGGACCGGGTAGAGGTGAGTAATGATTGTAAATGTTGTCCTGAGGGTATGAAACCCCGGATTGCATATCGTTGTGCTATATTGAGGTGACGCACACGCTAGATGACAAGCGTGGGGTCGTGCACTGTTGGGGATTGTGACTTAGTCCATCCCGAATGATTATTTTACCACGTATTTGACTGAAAACTATTTGCTATCATCATGTCTTGGGCTGAATGCCATATTTGGGCCTTGTGACAACTATTTGAATCCTTAGGGGATTTTTACTGATATTTCCTCATTGTTTTGACTTTATACTTGTACTCAGTCATGCTATATTCTAATGTTTTCATAACTCAACCATGCTTACTCTGTTTAAAACATTAAATGATATTTTATATGATAAATTAGGCTGAGCATCATGTTTAACTATTGCCCGAGTGGCTTATGAGATTCTGACTGAGTAAGACCGAGGGCCTATGTTGTGAGGAAACACTGATTATGATTATGAGGCCGAGGGCCTGAGATTTGTACGCCACGGGGTGGCTTGTTGATATGAGGCCGAGAGCCTATGTGATCATGTCACGAGATGGCTTGATATTGCGCTTGGGCCGTAAGGGGCCCCTCCAGGAGTCTGCACACCCCCAGTTAGCGCGGGTACCCATAGTGATGTGAGATATAGCTCGAGGGGCTGATTCTATTGGTATTGTGCCCGAGGGGCGTTTCTTTATGTGTTTACCTTTTCTAGTTGCATGACTTTTACTTGCTTAACTATTTCAAAAGGGATTTTAAGAAACTTAAACTGAACTAAAGTGACTTTGCATATTTTCACTGTTTCATTATTTTTACTGGCTTTTACTGCTTCCTTATAGCCGGTGATGTGCCTTACGTGATTTATTATTTCTCAGCCTTTATTTATGATTATTACTCACTGAGTTGGAATACTCACTTTACTCCCTGCACCCCGTGTGCAGATTCAGGCGCTGCAGATCCTGCTCGCGAGGGTTGAGAGCTCCCGGCAAATTTCAGAGTTCACGAGGTAGCTGCTCGGCATTCGCAGCCCCATGCTTCTCCCCCTTTATCTCATTTTCCTTTCTCTTGTTAGTGATTTTGTAATAGCTTTGTAGACTCTTCAGACTTGTAGTATATTGATAGATGCTCATGACTGGTGACACCCCGATGTCGGGCTATGTTGGTTTTAATTTCGCAAATTGTACTGTTCACTGCTTATTTTGGGGATTTTATCATGTTTAAGACTTAATACTTATTATTTTAATTGCTTAGAATTGATATGGGAATGTGTCGGCTGGCCTTGTCTTCACGAGAGGCGCCATCACGATCAGGTCCGGGTTTAGGGTCGTGACACGATCAATGCCTGGATTTGCACAAAAATGTGCAGAAGTATAGTATGAGTATACCACAGCAGTACCCAGCAAGTATCAAGACTAACCTCGGTAGAGTAGTGACAAAATATAGTCAAGACACCTACTGGACTAAAATAACCTGAACGAATATACGTGTCGGAACAACAGAGTACGAAATTTATATAAGGACTACACATAATGACAATGACAATGATATGGTAACTGCAACAAGAAATGACAATGACAATGATAATGACACAATAGAATGAGCATAACACAGTTTGGATCCGGTGAACACATATAGAGGAAAGACAAGTAATAATTCAAAAAGCACGACTGCTTTCATACCAGGCTCCAACCAATATACATTCACGAGGTACCGAACCTCACAATATTCACATTTCACGGGTCCCAAATTTCGGAACCCTAAACACTTGGCACCCCGTGCCCTCTTTACCAATTATTTACTGAACAATATCAAGGTTTCATCCTTTTAGCCAATAAGAGTGATTATCTACGCGTATGCTTGTGCAAGTGTCCTAACATAGTTCATGCCGGCTAGTAAGTATAAAAAAAGAACGAATAACACATAGAATGTTTTCCCACAATTTTTCCACAAAATAGAACCCACACAGGTAAGTACACCACTACACAAGTATCAACAACAAGAATGCCCCAGGCCATGACAAGTCATCACGAATCAATCTCTGACACAGCTCACCTTGTCTCGCCACATGTGCAATAATAAAGTAGGTGCCCGCCTTGTCTCGCCACACGTGCATAATAATGTTCCCACCTTGTCTCTTCACATGCGCAACCCACATATATATATCTCGCGTTGTCACACTGCATGTGCCAATATCAATAGTAACAATAGCACGGCATAAACCTCGTGCAACCCCATAACAACAACTGCACGACAGAAACCTCGTTCATCACCACAACAAGTAGTACAACAACAATGACAGAAATACAAAAGTACGATAGGTAAATCAACTCAAAAAAATTCCAGAACTCAAAGAAACAGAGGAAACTAATTCACAAGGAGTAGGCACAACAGGTAATGCTAGGCACAACAGGTAATGCTAGTCATATTAAGAACGTCTCAACAAGAAAGGAAATACAAGGTAACAACGGTCCACAATATATAGTTCGACAACGAGGGAGCTAACACAAGTCGAATAAATTCCAAATAAGGACAAGTCAACTAAATTATAGGATGTCTAACTTCTTTAAGGTTGTGCAATTAGAAAAGAGATACAACCAATTCAATAAGGATAAGCATCAGAAAGATAATTATACCCTCAATTAAGGGTGAAGAATTATAGAAGAGATAATTATACGTCAAATAAAGATAAGCAGTTAGGAAAGAAAAACATGGCAATAGAAGAGATAACAATTTCAGAAAAGGCACGGATAGATCAAATAAGCAACAAGAGTGGATCATGAAGCAACCAATTCTAATTAAAGAAGGTAGAGGTGAACTAGCAATTAAGAAACATAATCATAACGAGAACAACTACAAATTCCGTGAATACAAGGACCTAAGAACCCCAAAAGGCCAGTTTTCCACAAATAAGTCTGGGCACGTACTCGTCACCTCGTGCTCACAGACTTCAATTAGCATAGAAGACTCAAATCCTAAGGGGTAGTTCCCCCATGCAAGGTTAGGCAAGATAATTACCTCAAACAAGACAAATCGATACTCTAAAATGAACTTCTCGAGTGAAATGACCTCCGAACGGCTCAAATCTAACCAAAATAACTTCAAAATACAAATAAAACTCATAAAAAACTATTTCGAATCATAAAGACTCAATCTTCATCAAAATCTAAAAATCTACCCAAAAGTCAACCCCCGGGCCCCCAATTCGGGACCCGATAAATTTTACAAAACCTGAACACCCATTTCGATACGAGTTCAACCATACCAAAATTATCAAATTCCGATACCAATTCGTCCCTCAAATCATGATTTTTCATTTTGAAAATTTTCTTTAAAAACCTCCATTTTCCTCAACTCAAAATACAAATTAAATGATAAAAGTAAAGATAAAATCATGGAATATAATAAATTCTAGGTGAAGAATACTAACCCAATCAATTTGCTTGAAAAAACCACAAAGAATCTCTCAAAACCGAGCTATACAAGTCAAAATGATAAAAATGGCCTAACCCTTGATTTGAAGATCTTATATTCTGCCAAGGTCTGTATGCATCGCGAACACGGAGAAAGGGTCGCGCTCGTGAAGAAGAAAATTAAGGCTGCCAAGAAAACCCTTCGCGAACGCAAGTGAAGGAGCGCGAACGCGAAGAACAAGGGACGCGAGCCTACGCGAACGCGAGATTGCAGACGTGAACGCGAAGAAAGAAAAAGGTAAACCTTCGCGAATGCGAATGGAAATAAGAAATATGAGGTGGTAAGCAGAAACACTTTGCGAACGCGAAAGGCACTTCGCGATCATGAAGAAGAACATCAAATGAAAGAAACAGCAATTCAAAAATAGGGGAAAAAGACCCGTAGCCCATTCGGAACACACCCGAGGCTCCCGGGATCCCGTCTAAACACACAAACAAGTTCTATAGCCTAACACGGGCTCGCTCGAGATCTCAAATCACAATCAAACAACGTCGAAACTACGAATCGCATCATGAATCGAACTTATGATTTTTAAATCTTCCAACTTCTAAAACTCGCACCGAAACCTATCAAATCAACCCAGAATGATGCCAAATTTTGCAGACAAGTCCCAAATGATATGATATAGCTGTTCTAACTCTCGGAATCGCATTATGACCCCGATATCACCAAAGTCAACTATTGATCAAATTTTTTCATCTTCCAAATTTTAACTTTTCCAACTTCCGCCGAAATGCTCCAAATTACCATACGGACCTCCAAATCTAAATCCAGATACACGCCTAAGACCAAGATCACCATACGAAGCTGTTGAAATCATCCAAAACCCATTCCAGAGCCGTTTACACAAAAGTCAAATTCCAATCAACTCTTACCGCTAAAGCTTCCAAAACTTAAATCCTTTTTCTGATTTGACTCCGAATCATCCGGTAACTGAATTCAACCACGCATGCAAGTCGATACACATAATATGAAGTTTATCAAGAACTTATGTTGCCGAACGGAACTTAAATTCTCAAAACGATCATCGGGTCGTTACATTATGTAGTTTGTTCTTCTTAGTGTACTTTCCTAAAACATCATATATGCTAGTTTCTACATTCCTAGTGTAATTCCTAATATTTCTTTTATTTATAGTCTTTCGTATTTCTTATAATGTACTATTTGTTTATTTGTTAAGAATATGGAAATTCCCAGTCTTTAGTTAGATCCAAGATCAATAAAGATGATATATGTCTTTTGGATAGTGCTACAAAACATACTATTTTAAGAGATACGAGATATTTATCTTATTTGGTGATGAAAGAAGAAAATATTAATACAATATATGGCAGTACAAGATTAATTGATGGCTCAAGAAGAGCAAATTTATTACTACTCGGAGGAACAAATTTGACTATTAATGAAGCATTATATTGTAGTAAGTCTCAAAGAAACTTACTATGTTTCAAAGATTTCGCCACATTGAGACTACAAATAATGAAAAGATTGAATATCTTTATATTACTACAATAAAGTCGGGTAAGAAATATGTGCTTGAAATGTCACCTACTCTTTCCTCCGGCTTATATTACACAAGTATTAGCAGGATTGAAACACATGCCCTAGTAAACGAGAAGTTTACTAATCAAGATAATTTTATTATTTGGCATGACCAGTTGGTTCATCCTGGTTCTACCATGATGCGTAAAATAATTGAGAATTCACATGGACATTCAATGAAGAACCAAAAGATCCTTCAATTTAAGGAATTCTCTTGTCCTGCATGTTCTCAATGCAAATTAGTTATTAGATCATCTACGATTAAAGTTAGGATGGAATCCCCTACATTTTTGAAACGTATACATGGTGATATAAGTGTGCCCATTCACCCTCCATGTGGACCATTCAGATACTATGTGGTTCTGGTAGATGCATCTACAAGATGGTCACATGTGTGCTTATTATCAACTCGCAATATGGTATTTGCGAGATTGTTGGATCAAATAATAAAGCTAAGAGCACAATTTCCAAATTATACAATTAAGACAATTAGTCTTGATAATGCTGGTGAGTTTACATCTCAGGCCTTTACTGATTAGTGTATATCAACTGGGATAACAATTAAGCATCCAGTTACTCATGATCATACACAAAATGGTCTAGCAGAATCATTGATCAAACGCCTCCAATTAATTGCTAGACCAATCCTTATGAGAACAAAACTCCCCATTTTAGTATGAGGTCATGCTATTTTGCATGCAACAGCACTTGTGCGGATAAGGACCACAAGTTATCATAAAGTTTCCCCATTGCAATTGGCTTTTGGTCAGGTGTCAAATATTTCCCATCTTAGAATCTTTGGTTGTACGGTATATGTTCCAACTGCTCCACCAAAATGCACAAAGATGGGTCCCAAAGAAAGTTAGGGATATATGTTGGGTATGAATCTTCTTCTATTATAAAATATTTGGAGCCTGTGACTGGAGATTTATTTACGACAAGATTTTATGATTATCATTTTGATGAATTAGTATACCCAACATTCGGGGGAGAAAAAAAGCAGCTGAGATAGGAGATATATTGGAATGATTTATCACTATCTCATTTAGATCCTCGAACAAATCGATGTGAACGAGAGGTTCAAAAGATAATTCATTTGCAAAATATTGGAAATCAACTTCCAAATGCATTCACTGACCTACCAAGGGTGAATAAGTCACATATTCCAGTTCCTAATGCTCCACTTCTAGTTGATATCTCGGTAGGACAATCAATTAAAGCAAATGGATTTTAAACCACGCTTGCAAACATGGTAGACCAATCGGTTCTATGGATAAAAATCCTCGGAAAAGAAAATGATCAAAGTGATCATAATAAAGAGGTAGTGACTCAAGAAGAGCACAAAGACATAACAAATGATAAGACCTCGAGGGAGATTCAGGTACCTGAAAATGACAAGAATGGAGAAATCTCAATAAATGATGTCTCAACAGGAAAAAGATGGAACCGAAATAACATTGTTATCGATAACATTTTTTTGCTTATAATGTCGTTGTTGAAATAATGCAACAAGATGAGGATCTTGAACCAAAATATGTCAATAAATGTAAACAGAGAAATGATTGGCCAAAATGGAAAGACGTTATTATGTAGAATTAACTTAACTTGTGAAACTTGGAGTTTTAAGGTCTGTAGTCCAAACACCTAATGGTGTTAATTCTGTTGGCTATAAATGGGTCTTTGTACGTAAAAGGAATGAGAAAAATGAGGTACAAAGATATAAGTCACGCCTTGTTGCACAAGAATCTTCACAAAGGCCTGGTATCAATTATGAAGAGACGTATTCTCCTATTATGAATGCTATAACGTTTCGCTATCTCATTAGTTTTGTTGTCCATGAAACTCTTGACATGCATTTAATAGATGTGGTTACAGCCTACCTTTACAGCTCACTTGATAATGAGATATACATGAAAATTCTCGAGGGATTTAAAATGCCTGATGCACATAATTCAAAGTCCTGGAAAATATTTCAATCAAACTGCAAAGATCTTTGTATCGTCTAAAGCAATTAGAAAGAATATGGTATAACCGCCTTAATAAGTATTTATTAAAGGAAGGTTATATAATGATGCCATTTGTCCATGTATTTTTATAAAGAAAACAACATCAGAGTTTGTTATATTTGCTGTATATGTTGATGGCATAAACCTTATTGGAACTCCTACAGAACTCCAAAAGGAAATTGATTATTTAAAGAAGAAATTCGAGATGAAAGATCTCGGAAAGACAAAATTATGTCTTGGTTTGCAAATTGAACATTTGGCAAACGTGACTTTTGTTCATCAATCTGCCTACATAGAAAAGGTATTGAAACGGTTTTACATGGATGGAGCACATCCATTAAGTGCTCCGATGATTGTTCAATCACTTGATGTAAATAAGGACCCGTTCCGACCTCAAGAAAAGAATGAAGAGCTTCTTAGTCCTAAAGTACCATATCTTAGTGCAATTGATGCACTAATGTATTTTGCTAACATTACAAGACCTGACATAAATTTTTCAGTTCATGTCTTAGCAAGATATAGCTCGGCTCCTACAAGGAGACATTGGAATGGAATCAAACACATATTGCATTATCTAAAAGAGACTGCCGATATGGGCTTATTTTATGGCAATGTTTACAGTCCCAATCTTGTTGCTGGGTATTTATTTGACCCACACAAGTCTTGTCTCAAACAAGATATGCGTTTACATGTGGAGGCATTGGCATATCTTGGCGATCGACTAACCAATCAATCGTGGTCTACTTCATCTAATCATGCTGAGACAATTGCTATTCATGAAGCAAGTCGAGAATGTGTATGATTGAGGTCTATAATACATCTTATTCGAGATAAATGTGGTTTGAAGTGTGACAAACTACCCACAATTTTATATGAAGACAATGCAGCATGCATATCCCCATTGAAGGGAGGATTCATAAAAGGAGATAGGACAAAGCATATTGCACCAAGCTATTTTTCACACATGATCTTCAAAATAACGGTGATATAAATGTGCAAAAGATTCATTCAAGTGATAATATGGCTGATTTATTCACCAAATCTCCACCGACGTCAACATTCAAGAAACTAGTGTACAAGATTGGGATGCGAAGGTTTAAGGATGAGAATTGATGCTCTCATCAGAGGAAGTTAATACGCATTGTACTCTTTTTTCCTTACACGGTTTTATCCCACTGGTTTTCCTTGCAAGGTTTTTAACGAGCAACCAAAAGGCATATTTATAAACATGTGTACTCTTTTTCCTTTACTGAGATTTTTTTCCCATAGGGCTTTTCCCTAATAAGGTTTTAATGAGGCACATTATCATGGACATCCAAGGAGGAGCGTTATAAGAAAAATCAAATTATGGTGGATGTCTACTCTTCTCCATTATCTCCATAAACCCCTCCCCCCTCCCCCATGATCTTCCTCCCAAATGCTTAATGACATATTTCTTCACTTTTCATGCCTATATAAAGGCCTTATAATAGATGGAATGAACACACAATTGAAGAGGAAAATCTCTTCCTTCTCTCTATCTCTATTTCTTGTTCATGTTTTACTAAATTGCTTTTATTTCATAACAATTTTGAGTTTAACTTCTAATATAGATAGTGTAAAAAATATTCACAAATCCTTTAATAAACATTATCTTTTATTAATAGTAATGGACGAGCTAGAAATTTTACTGCGGTGTCAAATCATAAAAGTAAGTGCACGTAGAGGCGGACCCAGGATTTGAAGGTCAGGGGTGTACTTTTGGATTCCACCAAAATTTGCTTTGTATATAGGGTGTCCGCTACTAATATGTCACTATTTTTTAAAGACATGTGCATGCATATATAAAAAATTTGTCGAACATTACGGGTACTGGTGACCCCTCTTGATATAGCATAAGTGTTCCTTTGGGTACACGAAGAAGCTAAAGGGACTCAACATATAATAAATATACAACAAAAATAACATGCCCAGTATATTCCTACAGTATGGGGGTCTGGGAAGTATAATGTGTATGCAGGTCTTAACCTTACCCTGTGGAGGTATATAATAAATATACATAAAAATAAAATTTGTGGCCATATTGGAAAGACGGATGAGGGTATGACGATGTGCACGCCAGGTTCGGTTTCGGAGTTAGGAACGAGGGTGGTGCTTAGCTGCTGAATTTTGCTAAAGCTTTTGATCTAGTGTTAGTCAACTCGTGTTTTCATATGAAGGAGGACCATTTGGTCACGTTTTGGAGTATGGTGGCCAAGACCCTGATTGATTATCTTCTCTATAGGAAGAGGGATAAAGGTCTATGCGCAGATTGCAAGGTTGTACCGAGTGAGTGGATTTCTACACAACATAGGCTCCCTGTTATGGACTTGGAGATTAAGAAAGTGAGGAAGAAGAGAGCAGTGAATGGCCAACACAAGATCAAGTGGGGAACCTTGACTAAGGACAAAGCTCAAGAGTTGGGGGAGAAGTTGTTCACTATGGGGGTTTGGAGGAGTAGTGGGGATGGTAGTAGTATGTGGACCATGACAGCGGGCTATATTAAGGAAGTTGCTAGGGTGGTGCTAGGGGTCATGAAGGGCCACTATAGAGGTTACAAAGGGGACTGGTGGTGGAATAGAGAGGTCTAAGGAAACGTAGAATCCAAGAAAGCGGCATTTATGAAACTAATGGAGAGAGTCGACGAGGAGGAGAAGAGGACGCACATGCAGCACTATAAAAAGGCAAAGAAAGAGCGAAGTTAGCGGTCACGACAGCTAAAACTGCAGCCTTTGAGCGTTTGTATGAGGAGCTTGAGGGAAAAGGCGGTGACAAGAAATTGTTCAGGTTAGCCAAGGTAAGGGAGAAGAAGGCTCGAGACCTAGACCAAGTGAGGTGCATCAAAGACAATGAAGGCAAGGTATTGGTGGAAGAGGCGTGTATTAGGCACAGGTGGCAAACATACTCCTATAGACTCCTGAACAAGGATGGGGATAGGAGCATTATGCTCAAGGAGTTGGAGAACTCAGAAAGCCAGCGAGATTTCATGTTTTGTAGGCGTATTAAGATTGGGGAAGTTGAGGAGGCTATGTGAAAGATGAGTAGGGGTAGGGCAACCGAACTAGATGAGATTTCGGTGGAATTTTGGATAGATGCAAGCTGGGCAGGCTTAGAATGGCTTACTAGATTGTTTAATGTCATTTTTAGGACAAAGCGGATGCCGGAAGAATTGAGGTGGAGTGTTATGGTTCCATTGTACAAAAATAGGGGTAATGTCCAAAATTGCACCAACTATAGGGGTATCAAGCTGCTGAGTCATACCATTAAAATTTGGGAAAGGGTAGTGGAGAGGAGGGTGAGAAAGAGTGTGTCTATTTCGGAGAATCGGTTCGGATTCATGACGGGGCGGCTGATAACTAGGGTTTTTGACGTGTTTTATGCTCCTTCTTGCTTACGCTTTGATTATAAATTGTTACAAAATAGTCCCAAAAGGCTCATAGTTTGTGCTTGATTGCAGGTTTGATCGACAAAGTGACGAAATGTCAAAGATCAGCTCAAAAGGAGTGAAATTTGCACAAGTACCAAAAACAAGGCAAACTCAGGACAAACAGGCCTAGTGCGGCCGCACTACACTTTGTCCAGTGTGCGGTCCGCACTAGGGAGATTCAGAGAGCAGATTGTAAGGCATAAAACCTAGTGCGGCCGCAGTCCATTCTGTGCGGTCCGCACTAGGTAGATTCAGAGAATGGCAAAACCAAGCTTCAAGAAACGTGGCCGCAGTACACATTGTGCGGTCCGCGGAGAAGGCTCCGCGGCCGCACTACCATTATGTGCGGTCCGCGGAAGAGAACTTCAGAGAGTTGAAATTGCCAAGGTTCAAAGTCATGCGGTCCGCGGTCATGTTTGTGCGGACCCCGCTAGCTGCCTCCGCGGCCGCGGTCCATTCTGCGCGGTCCGCGGAACCCAAGTTTAGAGAGCCAGGATTTGAAGTCCAAGAGCCTAGTACGGCCGCAGTCCATTTTGTGCGGCCCGCACTGACCCCGCAGAGGCATTTTTGTCCAGTTTTTCCAGCTTAGTATAAATAGAACCTTTTTCCATTTTTTAGGGTATCGGCTATTTTATTTTAGCAACTGCGCTCGTGAGAACATCATTTGTAGCCATTTTTGGCATCCTAGCTCAGTTTTAACGATAGATTCTTGTATTTTACTTTAGTATTTAATTAATATATCTTCTTCTTCATCTATTTCTCTATTTTCTTCTTCAAGCATGAGTAGCTAAACCCATTAGCTAGGGTTGTGGCTCAACCCTAGTGTGGGTAATTGATGGGTGTTGTGATTTAAGGTTAAATTGACTATGGGTGTTTGTATTTGGGTCAATTTTATGGTTTACTTTATGAATTGGTGGTTGCAAACACTAATTTGTGCTAAGTTGACTTGGCTCTTCTTGAGAGAGAGAGCCTAAGTCTCCAAAATTGACCCAATAAGGAATTGGGATGGACTCAATCCCAATTAAAGGGTTAAACCTCGAGAGAGTAATTACCCGACTTGAACCCTAGTTGCTCGAGCTAATTTGCCTACCCATTTGGTCTCGAGAGAGTCAATTGGGCAAAATCACTCTCTCTACGGAGAGGTGTGAGAGTGGGTAAAATTGTGCAACGGTTATACATATTTCTCCAATCATGTCAATCAAGCTTTAGAAGCAATTACCCGTCAATTAGCCACCTAGGTGAAAGTCACTACCCTAGTGCCCCTTAATCCATTAGATACAACTCTTAGCAATTATCTCTTAGCTTAATCTAGTTGCATTTCCAATAGTAGTAGATAATAGTAGAATATAAAGAAAACCCCAAAAATTATGAGAAGATCAATTAAGAACACACACGCGATCCTAAACTAGATAGATACTCAACTCCAATCCTAGCTCTCTGTGGATTCGATCCCGACCCACAAATCGGGTAAAAGCTATTGTGACCCTCTCTTCCTATTTTGTAGTAGTGCGGAGTTGGTAGCGATCAGCGGTCAACTACAGAAGTCATCCATCTTGTGATGAGGTTGATAGATAAATATAGGGAGAGGAAGAAGGACTTACATATTGTGTTCATTGACTTAGAAAAAGCCTACGACAATGACCCTAGGGAGGTTCTATGGAGATGTTTGGAGCTTAGCGGCGTTCCAGTAGCATTCATTAGGGTGATTAAGGACATATACGATGGAGCTAAGAGTCGAGTGAGGACCGTGGGAGGGGATTCAGATTATTTTCCAGTGATTATGGGATTGCATTAGGGATCAACTCTTAGCCTATTTTTATTTGCCCTAGGGATGGATGTGCTGATGCGTAACATATAGGGGGAAGTGTCGTGGTGTATGTTATTTGCAGAAGATATAGTGCTTGTTGATGAGACGCGTGGAAGGGTTAATGCTAAGCTGGAGGTGTGGCGACAAATCCTGGAGTCTAAAGGTTTCAAGTTGAGCAGGACAAAAACAAAATACTTGGAATGTAAGTTCAGTATTGGGATGAATGAAGCAGAAGTGGACGTGAAGCTTGATACCCAAGTCATCCCCAAGAGAGATTTTTTTTTGGTAACTAAACAATTTTATTTTCCAAGTAATATTTACATAGTATTTCTCTCCGTAGCCTGATCTGGACATAAGTCCCAGATTCAGCTTGACTTCTCTTTCTCGTTCCTCCTAACTACCATCCTGTTTTTTACATATCAATATGAACAGTAGGGTAGTAGTTTAACTCTAATAGCCTTCCCTTCAATCTTTGTTTCATGTTCCCTCGACAATGAATTTCTTGTACTAGTAGTCGAGTAATTGTTGCAACATTCCTCTGCCCTGCTTGAAATATTCGTGCATTCCTCTCTTGCCATATATAGTATATACTTCCAGCTAGTATCATTCTGTAGACTTCTGTTTTAAAGCTCTTTCCTTTGTAATGCCTTTTATCCCATTCCAATTCGTTGTCCCAAGTCATCACCTGCCTATGAATTCCTTGCCAGTTCAGCATTGCTGCCCATACTTATGTTAAAAATGAGCAATTAAAGAATAGGTGATCGATAGTTTCTTCTTCTCTGTTGCATAGCGAGCAGGTTATATCCTTCAAGCAGCCACATCTCCCTAATCTTTCTTTTGTTAATAATCTTCTATCTGCAGCCAAGAATAGTGTGAATATCCACTTAGGAAGCCCAGCGCTGTCGCATGTCATCCTCCTCCATGTTAGCTTTGTAAAGTCACCTCTAAGTTTCAAGTACATAGCCTTGATCGAGAAATTTTCCATTCTCAGCACCTCTTCTTCTAAGTACCCAGCTTCCTCAAAGTGTTTCTTTGCTTTTAGTATCTTCTGGACCACCCACGATGCTTGCTTTGGTTCAGCACCCCACATAAAAGTGTATCTCTTATAGTATAGGTGGACCTATTGTATCCACATTTTGTCTATCTTCTTGCATAAATTCCATAACAACTTGCAGATAGTTTCTCTATTCCATATGCTTATGTCCAGTATATTCAAACCGCCTACTACTTTTGGCCAGCATAATCTATCCCAGGCTAGTAGTGCTTTTTTAGTTACCTCCACCCCTCCAGTCCATTGAAACCTTCTGCATATACTCTCTATTAGTTGGATCAGTTTCTTAGGCAGTATAAAAACCTGTGACCAGAACACTTGTATGGAGAATAGCACACTCTTAATCAGTTGGATCCTTCCTGCATATGAGAGAAATCCCAGTCCATGATTGTATTCTCCCTAACTTCTTCTCAATCAGTGGTTAACAATGTTTCCAATGATAGCCTTTTAGTACTCAGAGGCACCCCTAGGTATCTCACTGGTAGAGAACCTTTAAAGAAGCCTAACACTTGTAGTATTTCCTGTTGAATATCATCCCCAAGAGAGATAGTTTCAAATATCTTGGATCTATTATACAGAGTAACGGGGAGATTGACGAGGATGTCATACACCGTATAGGATCATAGTGGTTGAAATGGAGGCTTGTTTCTGGTGTTTTGTGTGATAGGAATGTGCCACCTAGACTTACGGGAAAATTCTATAAAGTGGTAGTTAAACCGGCCATGTTGTATGGAGCCGAGTGTTGTCCAGTCAAGAAATCCTATGCCCGAAAGATGAAAGTAGCAGAAATGAGGATGTTGAGATGGATGTGTGGGCATACCGGAAAAGATAAGATTATGAATGAATATATTAGGTACAAAGTGGGTGTGGCTCCTATGGAAGAGAAGTTGAGGGAATCGAGGCTGAGATGGTTTGGTCATGTGAAGAGGAGAGACGTTGATGCCCCGGTTAAGAGGTGAGAGAGGTTGCATGTGGCGAGTTAGAGGAGGGGTAGAGGGAGGCCTAAGAAGAACTGGGTGAGGTGATTAAGCAGGATATGACTCTGCTCCAACTTACCGAGGACATGGCCCTCGATAGAAATATGTGGAGGTCGAAAATTAAGGTGGTGGGTTGATAGACAGTCTAGAGTTTTGCCTTGTCTTACTAGTAGTAGTTGTACTAGTTGGGTACCTTCCTATTCCTAGTCCCTTGTTTATATACAGTATGTCAGTATTAACAGTATGATTGACACTGTTCTTGTAGTTTCATATCCTTGGATCTCTGTCATTATTTGTTGTATTATTTGCTTACACTGTCTTATTATATTGTTGTTGCTATTATTTTTCTATTGCTCCATTTTTTTTACGTTCTTGAGTCGAGGGTTAAGGTTTGCATACGAACTACCCTCCCCAGACCCCACTTGTGAGATTCCACTGGGTTGTTGTATAAAAATAAAAATTTGAACTAGTTACACATTGTAAATTTTTCGGTAAAGGGGTGTCAATTTCTCACCAGTGACGGAGCCATCTTATAGCAAGGGGTGTCAATGATACCCTTTCACAGGTAAAATTATATTGTGTAGTTAGGTAATTTTTTTTATATGTATACATATTATATATTGAATCTTCTTGGCTTTTCTGTATGCT
Source organism: Nicotiana attenuata (assembly GCF_001879085.1). Lineage (NCBI taxonomy): Eukaryota > Viridiplantae > Streptophyta > Magnoliopsida > Solanales > Solanaceae > Nicotiana > Nicotiana attenuata. Next base: position 89,847 of record NW_017673473.1, read on the forward strand.
TACCTTTTTATATTTAGACACCCTTAATGAATTTCATAGCTCCGCTACTGTTTAACACCCTTTAAATCTAAGTGGCTCCACCACTGACATAAAAGAATCTTTAAGTTGTAACTGTATATAACTTAAATTCATTCCTATACATACATTTTGTGAAAGAAGTACACGTATCTCTTCTAAGATTCCCATTAGTAACAACTATTTCCCCAGTTAGCTAAAATAATAGATAAATTTCATGCAAAAATGAATTACAAAACAAAGATAGATTGGTGATATGCAAATAATGAAAAGTTTAGTACAAGCTAAGTTGGTAAGCATTGAAATTCTTTTGATGGTATAAAGATTTTTATATTGTCTAGTATATGTAAGTTTAATCGTTTTCTTGGGCGCGGGGATACGCGTCGCATTGTTGTAGGATTCGATCAGCATAAAAGAGCACAGAGATATCTTGCCCTCTTCTGTTTTAAAGCTTTTATCTACAAGCATTAATTTAAGATCAATTCAAAAACAAGAATCAAATGCTTACATTTGACAAGAATTTTTTCAAGAAACCTATGCACTCTCAGTTTCCTCACCTTGATTTTGGAGATTCATTAAACCTTTTGTCAGCTAAATTGTATTCCCTCCGATCAAAAATAAGTGAATTTTTGGATGTTTTCACATAAATTAAGAAATTCACCTTTTAGCATTAATTAGCAATAGAATTGACCATATTAACCTTTATTATCTCACATAAACACCCCTAACACATATTTCAATACCATTTACTTCAAGGACAATGTAGGAAAAAAATAATTAATTCATTCTTGAAATCTGAAAAAATCACTTATTTTGGACCACAAGAAAAAGACCAAAAAATCACTTATTTTGGACCGGAGGGAGTAGTTTCTCTAGAAAAACAGCTTCTTTTCCAAATGGTTTTAGCACACCAGCTAATTCCTCTATCTTTTCATGCTTAAGTAACTCTGCACAAAGTTCAAACAACGACTCTAGTGCTTCTTCCCTTTCATTGCTCATACTAATTCCCACATTATTGTTCCCCTGTAACAAATTCATTGTAGTCATTACTGAAGTCTCACTGGATCAAGGGTGGATTTAAGATTTGATGGCTACGAGTGCAACTATTATTAATGAAAATCTATCACTAATGAAGGAAATTGAATTAGAATATACATTTGGCCGGTTCACTCTTTCTTGAATTAATTCAATTCGGGTCCATTTTAAATTATTTTTTCGTTCCAAAAGATTTTTGATGTATATTTGTCACGACCCGGAATACCAACCTCGGGGTCATGATGGTACCTAAATCTACTTGCTAGGCAAGCCGACGTGAACAGAAAATTTGCTGATTTAACAATTTCTGACAAGATATTAACAATGAAATGATATAAGTCTGACGTATAGTATAATAATACTGAACAGTGAGTCTAAACATAACCCAGAAATTGGTGTCACAAGTATATGAGCATCTAGAGTGATACAAACAGGGTCTGAATAAAATACATTATTTTGAACGTCGTGCAATGATCTCGTCCAAGTCACACCTTTATTTAAGGTTATAAAATGGTCGATGCAATAGTAATATCCAACAAGGAGTCGGGGTCGATTTTTCACAGGGAGCTATGAATGGGACTTATGAGTATATATTGAAGTATATGAGCTTGAATTATCTCAATTTACATTTCCATAAATTTGGGTTGTTTTTAGGTTTAATTTAAACTAAGATTGCTAAGCTAAAAATGAAACTAGGAAATTATTTTTGTTGTATTTCAACATAAAAGGCCTAGGGCTATGACCTTCACCTAGGTGTTTGCCTATGGGTTGTAAACTTTAAGTCTTGTTTTATTGGTTGGGGCGTACTATAGCTATCAACACTCAAGTACCCACTCAATACCTCTCGGTTAGAGAGTGATTTTGCCCAATTTGGCTTTCTCAAGTCCAAATGGGTATTGAACAAAAGGGGTTGATAAAAAGCTCAAGTCGGATTTTACTATCTCTAGGTTCAACCCTTTAATTGGGCTTATCAATCTCTCGATTGACCCAATTTCTTTTTAGCAAAGTTTTTCTAGACTAAGTCTCTCTTTCTTAAGTAGAGACCAAGTCAAATAGGCATGAACGAATGTTTGAAACCATTAATTCTACAATTAAAAGCAAGAACAATGCTAGATAATAAATGCTCAACCATAAACAAGCAATAAATCAAACACCCATTAAGACTACACTCTAGGGTTGGGTCACAACCCTAGTGAAAATCTAGCTACTCATGCTTAAAATAGAAGAAGGAGAAGAAGAAATGATAATTAAACTCATATTGATAATTAAAATGATGAAATCAATGTTCAAAAAGCTTAAAATAGCAAAACTACTAAAAAGAGTAAAAGAAACCGTCTACGGTAGTAGTTGATGTCAAAACTTGACCTAAAAAAAAGTGAAATTCTTCTATTTATACAGCGCTGGAATTTTCAGACAAAAATACCCTTTCGGAGATTCTGCGGCCGCACAATTCTATGTGCGTTCCGCACTTTTCTTCAGTCTTGACAGGGTTAGAAAATTGCGGTCGTATAATTCTGGACTGTGGATGCACTGCTCTCTTTCTGCGGTCTACACAATAATGTCTGTGGCCGCACCTTGCTGTTCTGCGATCCGCACAAATATGAATGCGGCCGCACAATAATTGTGCGGTCCGCACTTTTGTTGGACTTAAGATGCAGGTTCTCTGAACTTTTGCTCTGACCCAGTTTTTGCGGCTGCACATATCATGTGCGGACTGCACTTTTCACATTTCTCTGCTAGAAATTTCTTCAAACCCTGCGGCTACAGATGACATTCTACGGTCCGCACTTCAGAGCTTTTGTGCCTGTTTTTGTCCTTGAGTTCAGATTATTCCTTATTGAGTTGGATTTCATCTTGGGAGCTCATCTTCCAATATTCCTGCAATTAAGCACATTTCATCAGTCGGGAACACAATTAAACGCTTTTGGACTAAACAAAAGCTAAAAGGCACTAATAAGTAGTCAAAATCTCCACTTATCAACTCCCCCAAACTTAATCTTTTGCTTGTCCTCAAGCAAATAAGGTAATTCCAACCTCCACAAGTTAAGATCTATTGCAGCTAATCAAAGTTGAATCAATCACACATCAATTGGGACCAACAATTACCCACACCACTTATGAATTATCAACAAGGAAATAAGTTAAACTTTTAAGCACAAATAGTTCTAATGTGATACTTGAGCATCAAGAGTTAGCTTTATTCATCAAGGAAGCTTACTCTTTATGTAGATCATTGTGGATCCCAAACTCCTCCTCATCTACTCTCTGTTTGCCTATCTCACTTAAGAATTTAGCTCTTAATCCAAAAATTTGTGAAAGGTTCACACATCTCTCTCAAAAGAATGTCGCAAGTACGGCTTTAAGTACCATAGGCTTTTCCCTCATGTAAATCGCCACTAATGTAAGCTCACTCGGCTTGAAATTACGTAGGGATTTTTTGGAATGCAATGAAGGTTGGATATGCTATGATAGAACGGGCTCATCTTTCCTTAAGCACTCCATTTTCTCTTATCGGCTCATGCTTTGCCAACTATTTGAGGCATTTTCTTTTCCTTAGGGGAACTAGAGAGACTTAACATCACTCTTTCTTGGTCATGATATTCATTTTCTCCTTCTTTTCTTTCTCCATGCTTTGCATCATTACTTTTCTTTGAATCCCTTCAACTCTTCAACTTATTCACTTTCTTTTTGCATTTTTCTTTTTGTTCTTTCTTTTTCTTACCTTTCCTTCTCTTCATTTCTTTTCTCTTATTGTGCCTTGATACCTTTTTCAAACTCATCGTCTCTCCCACAAACTTACGTTTTTAGCCAATTATTTCACAAGAGTGTTAAGAAATGCTCGGGTGCCAAGAGAGGGTCACGACAAAATGGGTAAAGGCTTGTAATATGGTTATCAAATGAGAAAGGTTTTACGCTCAAATGGGTTGACTAGGGATAACAACATTGGTGGGCCATGGAGAATTTCAAGCGGGTCAAGGAGAGCCTAAAATCACTTCTCAAGGCAAACAAAACTTAAATTTTCACCTAGATACACGTTCGGGGCAAGTTCTAGACCGTTCTCACGTGTATTTGGACTTGCAACAACAACATCTCACCTCTCACGCAGCTGGATTGTTAAAGAGGATAGAGTCGAGGGCCCACAACAACCATATTCAAGATTGAAAATCACTATGATTTGATTAAACCACTCGATGATTGCCTAAGTGAACAAAAGAGTCAAAAGGTCACTAACTAGAGCTATTTCTTTCTAAAAAGCTCGTTTTTAACCACAATCACGTAGTTAAATGTGTTAGTACCAAGTGAAGCATGTTTGACTCTTCAAAAATCTTGTTTTCAGTGTGTTGCTTTGTAGTTAATTGCATGACTCAATTAGGTCTTTCTATTCATTATTACTACTATTCTCACTTAAACACTAAAAAAGGACTCCATTCCTTAAGAAGGTTATCACACCATCCATCATTGGAAAAAGCCACCCGGTTCACACAAAAACCACCTTTGGAAAGAACCGTGGCATTAAGAAAATTAAAGGCTTATTATCTATTAAAACACAAAAAGAAGCTATTAAATTAAATAGAAGCTATTGAATTAAACACTAACTAAATAAGAAAACAAAATAAAGAAGCTACCAAGCAAACTACTGAAAGAGTAACGAATCTACATAATGAGAGAGGAAAAGAGAGAATATATACATCATGCGAGAAAGGAGAGAATAAATACAGAATAAGGAGAAAAAAGAAAATATTGTCAGTTATTACAAACCAAATGTCTCAAAATCATCCAAATAGATCAAATAACTCTAGCCCCTCGAATAAAAGTAAGCATTGTCCCCAATGCTTAACAAAATAAGAGTAAAGGAAAGGGTAAGAGTGAAGAAGACTCCCTATGTCGCCTTGGGCATATCTATGTCCACAGCAGCGTCACCACCCTCAGTCTCATCTAACTGGATCTCATCATCCTCGACTCTAGGAGTAGCTGGGTTGGTGAACATCTGGCGTACCGCCTCAGCAGTGTCGACAGCTAGGTGTGGCTCGTCAAACTGGCAAGCTGGTGCCACTTGAACTGATGATGCTGCTGGTGATGTTCGTGCTGACAGAGCTGGATCTATCAGCATGTCAAATGGAAGATCTCCACCTGTTGCAATCTCGGTCAACTCTTTCTACATCATTTCAATTGATTTCTTGGATGCCTGGGATTTCCTCATTTTCTTTACGTGCTTGCACAGCTCCTCAATCGCTAATCCATGTTTTACCAAGGTGTTCATTATTGTGGTCTGGTTCTCCAGGAGCTTCTTCAAATTCTCCTTCACTGTCGGAAGTACCTAGGGTGCCGGCATAGATAACTGTGCTGTAACATGACCGGATAAAGTCTGGGAGACTCGTAGCGTAGATAGTGGACCAGAGGGCATAGGCACCGGCTGCAAAACCGAGGAGGGAGGCACTGAGACTGAAGGTGGAGGCATGGTAGTTGCACTGGCCGAAGGCACTGCTGAAATGGAAAGCATATCTACTGACTCTGCAACTACCACCGAAGGCTCATTAGACTAGCCTACGATAGTAGGCAACCGTCCCTTTCTCTTTGGGTTCTTCGGGTCCATTAGAGAATACCAGGTTAAAGGCTTCTTTGCCCGAACCTTTGTGTCAAAATCCCTGGGCTCTACCCCTACATCCGTAAGGTATTCCATGAGGGTGTTGGGATACGGGTAGGAACTATCAGCCTACCTGGCGATCACTGTCATGTTGGCCAACATCACGGCACTCACGTTGATCGGGTACCCGGCCATAATAGATGCGACTATAACTGCTCGTGGAATAGGTAAGTTTGTCTCATTTCGGCACGGCTCTAGTCTGCTGCATATGAAGGTTTGCCACCCCTTCGCCTCGAAATTTAGAGTGTTCCGCTGAATAGGAACCCCTGTAGTGATCCATGGTGGTGGAGGCCCTAGGGCTGCAAGAATCTCAGCTAGCCATGGGCGAGCTGCATCACCCATTCCTTGCAAAGAATTCACACATTCCATAAAGCCATCCATCTCGTCATCATCAAAGTTGAGCAAGACGACCTCCAATGCATCATCAACATTCATCACAACACTTGTATCATCTTCAATCACATCGGTCACCAAGTCCACGAAAGAACACACCTCTTTGCTATTGGGTTGCCTCATGGACTTACACACATGGAAAACCACTATTTCATCACCAACCTGGAAGGTAAGTTCTCCGGCTTTAACATCAACTAGAGTCTTCCCCTTAGCAAGTAAAGGTCTTCCAAGAATAATCGTCACCTCATAGTCAACCTCACAACCAACAATGACAAAATTCACTGGAAGAATGAATTTATCAACACGAACCAATACATCTTCAATCACTCCCATTGTTCTCTTCATGGTTCGATCGGCCATTTGTAATCTCATAGATGTGGGTCTTGGTTGCCCAATTTCCAAAGTCTTGAAAACCGAATAGGGCATCAAATTTATCCTTGCCCTAAGATTACAAAGAGCTTTTGCAAACTCAGCACTTCCAATTGTACAAGGAATCATGAAAGAGCCAGGATCCTCCAACTTGGGAGCCATTGAATGCATAATTGCACTCATTTGATGAGTCATTTTTATAGTTCCAAAATTTATCGGCCACTTCTTTGTCACCAAATTCTTCATAAACTTTGCATAACCGGGCATTTGCTCCAAGGATTCAACCAATGGCACATTGATTGATAGACTCTTCGTCATGTCAATGAACTTTTTGAATTGATTCTCGCCATTTTTCTTGGTAAGCCTTTGAGGATATGGAGGATGAGGCCAAGGCAGTGGTGCCTTAGCCTTTTGCTCTACCGATTCCGGTATATCAACAATGTGATCCCTAGACGGGTTCACTTCCTCTTGAGTCTCTTCCACATTGTCATCAATACCAATCTGCAATTCATCATTTGCTTGCACCATATTGTTCGGGGTCTCATCTTCTTGTACCACTTGCTCATCATCCACAAGTTTCCTTTGCCTTGAGGTGGGTGCATTCCCACTTTTTCCACTCCTTGTAGTAACGGTCATGGCATGTCCCCTGTTGTTCCAACCCTTTAAGTTTACCACCGTATCACTTGGTAGTACCCCATTAGGATGAGTATTTAGATCTTGAGAGATTTGACCCATTTGCACTTCTAAGTTTTGGATTGATGTGTTGTGTGAAGCAAGTTGGGCATCAAAATTGGCATTCTTATCCATCGTTTGCTTGAACATATTCTCAATACGCCCCATTTCATTGTTGGAGGAACTTGGACCATGGGAAGGATAAAGAAGCGGGTTGCTCGGTTGTTGATACATTGGGGGCCTTTGAAAATCCAACCCCCGATTGCCTTGATCATTGTTCTATCTGCCTTGATTATTACCTCCCCAATTGCCTTGATTGTTGCCACTCCTATTTTCTTGGTTATTAACTTCACTCCAATTTCTGTGAGTGTTGTTATTATGTCAATTCCCTTGATTGTTTCCACCACTCCAATTACCATGGTTGTTAGAATTCCAATAACCTTGATTACTTTGAGGTCACCATTGTTGTTGATTCGAGCCTTGAGAGTTGTTTCTTTGCCCTTGGAAGTTGTTCAGATATTGCACTTCCTACTCTTTTTCATTGTAAGATTCATCTTGATCAAACCCACTATCTCTTGCACATAATTCTCCATTCGGTTTTGCACTTGTGGAACTTTGGTCCTTTTTTTGTTCATCATCATGTTTACTCCCTCCATGGCATTGACTTTCTTAGGATATTGCACTTGTTGAAGTTGAACTTTTGCTAATTGATTCATCGTGGTGGTTAATTCAGCAATGTCTTGCCCATGATCATGCAACTCTTTATGGGGGTGAATCACATTTGGATCACCTTGAGGAACATTTGCCCCAACTTTGCCATGCTGATGAGGTATCCGCCATTTCATCTAAAATCTCACAAGCTTCCGCATATGGCATTGTCATGAAATTTCCACTAGTAAGATGATTTACCACGCACTGATTGGTCGTATTGACCCCCCGATAAAAAGTTTGTTGAATCATAGCTTCCGTCATATCATTATTAGGGAACTTTTTGACCATTGTCCTATACCGCTCCCATATATCATGCAACGGCTCATTGGGCTCTTATTTGAATGCTAGAATCTTATCTCGTCTCTAAGAGTAGCCATATGACCCGGAAAATAACTCTGAGATAATTAAATATCTCCGCCAACTCATCCCATGTATGGGTGGAATGGTTTGGCAATCTCTCTAACCAATCCACGGCTTTCCCCCGTAGAGAGAAGGGAAATAGCCTTAGCCTTAAATCATCCTCGGAGACGTTTGTCTGTTTACTCCCCCAAAAAGTGTCCACAAACCCCTTCAAGTGTTTGTATGCATTTTGACTCGGAGCCCCCATGAAGAATCCTCGTTGCTTGAGCAATGTGAGCATTACATTTGTGATTTGAAAGTTGCGCGCCCTAATACAGGATGTGATTATGGCACTTGCATATCCTTCATTCGGCAACACTCGGCGTGGAGCTGCTCTTGGTAGAGGTAGGTGTGCAACGGGAACGTTGTCTTGAGGCAATCGGCCTCTTCTATTTGCTTGAGGTTCAAGAGGAACCTCATCAACTTGGTCGTCATCACCGTCCACATCCCCCAAAGGCATATTTTCGAGTTGATCATTGTTGTTTGCCATTATGGTACCTACAATTGATTAACAAAAATCAGTAACAAGGAACGAAAGAAGACAATTCACACACAAAATCAAATATATAGCTAAATCTGTTTTTAGCTCCCCGGTAACAGCACCAAAAATTGATCTCGTCCAAGTCACACCTCTATTTAAGGTTATGAAACGGTCAATGCAATAGTAATACCCAACAAGAAGTCGGGGCCGAATTTCCATAGGGAGCTATGAATGGGACTTAGGAGTATATATTGCAGTATATGAGCTTGAATTATTTCAATTTACACTTCCACAAATTTGGGTTATTTCTAGGTTTAATTTAAACTAAGATTGCTAAGCTAAGAAATGAAACTAGAAAATTATTTTTGTTGTTTTTCAAATGATATAAAAGGCCTAGTGTTATGACCTTCACCTAGGTATTTGCCTAATGGGTTGTAAACTTTAAAGCTTGTTTTATTGGTCGAGGATGTATTGTAGCTATCAACACTCAAGTACCCACTCAATACCTCTCGGTTAGAGAGTGATTTTACCCAATTTGGCTTTCTCACGTCCAAATGGGTGTTGAAGAAAACGTTGATAAAAAGCTCAAGTCGGGTTTTACTATCTCTAGGTTCAAATTAAACAGTTTTGGACTAAAACGAAAGCTAAAATGAGCTAATAAGTAGTCAAAATCTTCACTTATCATTCATCTGTACCTCAAGTCTCCGTCAAAAACTGGATTCGAGCAAAAACTACTGAACGCCACTAGGACCAACTCCAGTATCTGCACAAGAAGAGCAAAGTGTAGTATTAGTACAACCGACCCATGTACTCTCTAAGTGCAGAGTCTAACCTCGACAAAATAGTGACGAGGCCAAAGCGGGCTACTTACAATAACCTGTACGCAGTAATAATAATAATAATAATAATAATAATAATAATAATAATAATAATAAAAATAAAAATAAAAATAATAATAATAATAGGAAAGAAAATAGAAAATAAAAGTAAACAGTTAGTTTATGAAAATGAATTCATGCCTCACTATTAGAAAGGCCAGGATAACAACCTCGTAATCTCATACAAAGATACTGAAACTAACACAACAACAACAACAAGTACAACACACAATTCGCTGTGGTGCGCAACCCGATTCTACCGTAACATCCTTTATCAATATCTAGTATCACGTTTACAATTCGTTGCAGCGCACAACCCGATCCCACCTTATCATCATTTATCAATATCAAGTATCCTCCCTTATTTCACCATAATATCATTAATCGACATTAAGTATCACATATACAATTCGTTGTGGCGCGTAATCCAGCCCCACTATATCATTATTTTTTCAATATCAAGTATCTTCCCTTATTCTACCGTTTGAATTCATCATCTTTCAATTTTTGTTGCAGCGTGCAACCCGATCCTCCAATCAATTTCAGATAACATAAACAATCCAATAACTCAATTTACAAGGATTTCTACAATCAAAGAGTATGAGTGCTAGGCAATAAAGGAACCATGTCATAATCAAAGGAATACAACAAATATTATAAAAAACAATAACAGGACAAGTAAAGTACGTGACAATTAAGGTGTGCAAGTAAAACAGTCAAGGCAAGTAGCAAATAAGCACGGAGTCATCGAAAGGACAAACAATTCAATACAAGAATAAACAAATGACAAATGACAAATAACAAATTACGACATAGAAGTCAAATAAATCATGCAACAATTAAGGCGTGAAATGAACTAATTCATGAAATAATGAGAAAACATAGAAACAAATATCTTGACAGCGTATATACACTCGTCAACTTGCATATACGTTGTTTTCTCAAATAATCCACATAACACATAGTTAACAAATTCATAATTCCCTCAAGTCAAGGTTAGATCCAACACTTACCTCACTTTGCAATCAAATCAAAGCTCAATCGGGGACTTTCCTCTAAAATTTGCCTCCAAACCAATCGAATCTAACTAAATATAGTTCAAACAATTCAAAAGAAGCTTTAGAAACTACCCACGAGTGAAAAAGATTCAATCTTTAATAATTTTTTAAAAAAGTCAACAAAAGTCAACCTGGCTTGCTTGGTCAAAATTCGAGATTTGGACCAAAACCCAATTACTCATTCATCTCCGACCCCGATTATATAATTAGTTTCGAAATCCGACCTCAATTTGAGGTTTAAATCTCAATTTATCAATATCCCTAATTTCTACCATGAAAAAACATAGAATATAGGTTAGAAATCAATGGGGTGTTTATGAAAAATGAGGAAAACAAGTTAAAATCTACTAACCTATGAAGTTTTGATGAAATTTCTCTTCAAAATCGTCTCTAGGCCGAGCTGAAACTTGGAAATGGTGAAAAATGAAGAAAATCCCGACTTTGAAATTGTTTAATACCTGGGTGTCAAGTGTTCTTTGCGTTCGCGAAGCACCTGACACGTTCATGAAGAGCATTGGCCAAATGGCCATCGCGATTGCGATCAACCCTTTGCGTTTGCGATGGCTTAGCCCCCCTTTGCCTTCGCGTTCGCCAGCCCGAGCCCGTGTTCACATAGAGTCACCGCCCAGCCTGCCCCTAGATCTCATAACTCATCGCATTCGCGAGGGAACGACCGCGTTCACGACCATGTCTCTGCATTCACGTAGAGGAAATTCCTCCCCAGCCCCATTTCCCCTTCACGATCGCGAAGCTTAAAGCACCTGAAATCAGTAGATAGCTGAAACCAACAACTTCCTAAGTCTAAAATCAATTCGTAGCCTATCCGAAACTCACCTGAGCCCCTCGGGATCCAAATCAAACATGCACACAAGTGTAATAACAAAATACGAACTCGCTCGTGCGATCATAATATCGAAATAACACCTAAAACCACAAATCGGACATCAAAATGTATGAAATTTTTAATGAAACTCAAGAACTTTTAAATTTACAACCGAGCATCCGAATCAAGTCAAATAAACTCCGTTTTACATCAAATTTTGTAGACAAGTTGCAAATATCAAAATAAACCTATACCGAGTCTCGGAACCCGAATCCGAATTCGGTAGCAACAAAGTCAACCTACGGTCAGACTTATGAATTCTTTAAACCTTCAAATTACTAGTTTTCATCAAATCACGTTACATCAAGTTAGGAACTTCTGAATTCAATTATGGGCATACTCCCAAGTCTAAAATCACGATACGGATCCATGGGGACTGTCAAAATACTTATCCGGGTTTGTTTACAAAAATTATTAATCGTAGTCAACTCAAATCATTATTAAGATAAATACTCATATTTTCTTAAATTTTTCACATAAAGACTTTCCAAAACAAGACCGTGCAAGTCGAGGAACGCTAAACGGAGTTAATCGAGGTCTCGGAACACAAAAATAAAGACTAAAACTCAAAATGACCTATCGGGTCATCATGATAGGTCATCACAATATTTAACACGATAAACAAATTGAAGATGTTAGTTTTTGAAATCAATGGAAACTAACATTAGATGATAAAAAAGAAATATAATTAAAGTCATATTCAAACAAGAATTTTGAGGTCTAGAAAAAGAAAATGGAAGCAAATATAATTAAAAGTATAACAAAAATGGGTTGTACAAAGAGAGGAAATACAGAGATGAAGAAAATAAAAGATATTAAGAAAAAGAGAAGAAGTGGAAAAAATGGAAAAAGGAAAGTAGCTCAAGAGGAAAAACAAAATTGAATGGCCAATAGCGGGTCTCGATCCTAAGTGTCACAGACACGGCTGGAAAAGTGCATCCCCGATCATGGAATATATATATATATATATATATATATATATATATATATATATATATATATATATATATATATATCGTTTTTCCTCAACATAATACTCCTCCGTTTTAGTTTGCATGAACCTATTTTCTTTTTGGGCCGTTCCAAAAAATATAATCTCTTTCTAAATTTGGAAATAATTTAGCTTAAACTTCTAATTCTACCTTTAATGAGAACCACACAAATACTTTAGATCCCTTTTTGACTTGTTTAGGACCAGAAATTCAAAATCTTCTTTTTCTTAATCTACGTACCCAGTTAAATAGTTTCACATAAATTGGAACGGAGGAAATACCGTATACTTGAAACTTTTACGCGAGTGTGCGGGGGATGTACCACCCTCCTGCTCTACATAGATCTGCCCCGACTCGCTGCACGTTTATGACCACCGTGTTTTTCTGTAACCCCATTAGTATTTAGATGATCAATGGATTTTACTACAACTTCAGCATGTGAAGTAACTTTAACATATGGTTTTGGTATTCCTTATTTCTTTGATAAGTATTTGGTTTGCCCTTCTGGTTGAGATTTTGCTACTTCCTTTCCCTGATAAATAGGCCTATCAATCTTTGATTCATGCTTTTCTTCATCTGTTACTTCATTGTATTATCAGCACCCTCAGGTGTAAATTGTTATGAATCAGCTCCAACACAATATTGGGCTGAGAAGAGCTATTGGGGTAAAAATAGCACGGTATAGCTAGTTTTCGGACTAGTTATTTAAAAATAGCCAGCATTTACCTAGTCAATAAAATATAGCCACTATTTTGCTGCAACAGAGACCGGTCCAGCATAATATACTGGAGTTCGGTGCACCTGTGTATGAACTCCAGCATAGTATGCCGGATCGGTATACTTTGCTGGCTCCAGTATAATATACTGGAGACTGGAGCACCGGTGCTCCAAACTCCAGTATATTATACTGGACCGGTATACTTGCTGGAACTCCAGTATATTATGCTGGAGTTCTAGTGTACTTATGCTGAAACTCCAGCATATTATGCTGGAGTTCCAGCATACTTATCCTGGAACTCCAGTATAATATGCTGGAGTTTAAGTGTACTTATGCTGGAACTCCAGCATAATATACTGGCGTATTTTTCGAATTTTGAACAGTATTTTCGCTCAGATTTATTTACATGAAAAATGGCTTCGATTAGGGGCTAGCGGTTAGGGGTGTCAACGGTTCGGCTCGGCCGGTTATTTTATAAAATTTATATCATACTAATTTTTCGGTTATTCTATTATGTATAACCAAAATTAAACTTTTTGAAACCGTCCTAATCATGTTGGTTTCTCTTCGGTATCGGTACAGTTTGGTTAATTTTTGGTATTTTTTTAATATCACGTAAAATTCACCAGTAGAAGTAAAATGCAATAACATACGTTCTTTTATAGGACTTAGCTACTGTTTAAAGGGTGATGATTTTAAAAAAAAAAAGATGGCTAGAGTGTAAATCCATCATTTATTCTACATCAACGTAGAAGAAATCAAACAAAGGCAAAGAAAATATAAATCACACGAGTTGAAAGATATACCAAGCTGGGACTCAAGAATAAAGTCTATAGAAGATTAAATATTCAAGAAGATAATCTAAATTATATGAAAGGAAACATATTCAATAAATTGTAGTTTGCTACTCATAATGTCTAGAATACTTTGTGTCTTGCTAATAAAGATACATGAAATAACTTTGTTTAAGTAGAAGTAGCATAATATGTATTAAGAATTAGTATTTTGAGGTGAATTACTTGTTGGCTTGTAATAGTTTTCATAATCCCAAGGCCCAAAGAAAAATTAATGCATTATCATTTTTAAAGTTATAAATAAATATATTTTCCACATGTAAAATTTATTCGGTACGGTTCAATATTTTTTCGGTTTATTTTTATAAAATAAAAGACCTATCCTAATTATCGGTGTGGTTATAGATTTATATAAAAACCTATGGTTTTTTAAAAATACTACTAGAAATCCGAAAAAAAACGACCACAAAAAGCGACCAGTGTTGGTCGCTTATTGGCCAAAAAGCGACCAAACGTGCCTGGTCGATATTAAGCTGGTCCCTTTACCTTAGGGACCAAAGTTGGTCGCTAATTAGCGACCAACTTTGGTCTCTCAAGTCAAAGGACCAAATATTCCGATAAAGACACTGGCGACCAACTTTGGTCGCTATATTATTTTAATATTATAAATTTTGCGACCAAAGTTGGTCTCATTTGTGTAAATTTCATTTTTTTATTTATTATTAATTATAAAGTAGCGACCAACTTTGGTCTGTATACGAAATATTATATTTTAAAATCTGAAAAATTGCGACCAAAGTTGGTCGCTATACTATAAATTTTTTAATTATTTTTTTTTAAATAAGCGACCAAAGTTGGTCGCTAAATACATGAATTAATTTTTTTTATTTATTAATAAGCGACCAACCCTGGTCGCCATATTTCCAGAAATCGTTAATTTTCTGGTAAATAGCGACCAATCTTGGTCGCTTTTTGGGAAATCTGGGTTAAATAGCGACCAACCTTGGTCGCTATTTCACAGAAAATTGTCTTTTTTTAATAGAAATGCGACCAAATAGCGACCAAAGTTGGTCGCTTTTCTTGGTATATTGCTGGCAGGAACTGCCTCTTTTGGCAGCTATACCACCTGTCAGCTTACCAAAATTCCTAAATAGGCAAATATGCCAACAACAGCAACAACAACAATTATAACGAACAAAGTATAAAGTTCAATAGAACTTTATACTTTAAGCTAATTAGCAAACTAATAAGTTAAATGTTATTACAGAACCATTCGAAAACCAATTGTATTTGTCTAGCATAAACTAATAAGTTCAAAGATTGTTCTCTACATCATTATCATCACCGTCTGATGAACTTTCTTCACCATGACGGTATCTAGAATTGGCTATTTGTCGATGATGGGAAGAATGACCACGGGGAGGACGGGAGGAATGAGCATGGGGAAGGCGAGCCTCTGGCGATGACTCACGAGATCGGGGAATTGGAAAATTGCCAGAAGCTAGGAGAGTTTTGATCTGCTCTTGCATGCCCTTGCACTGAGCTTGCATGCCAGAGTACTGCATATCTCTAAGCCTTTCTCTCTTCTTGGCGGCTTCTAGCTCGGATGTGAGCTTTGCCACAGTCTCCCGCATAGAGGAGAGGCTCTCCCCATCAAGTTGCTCGGCTTGGGAGGAAGTCCCTATTCCTTGCATTCCACACTTATAGCGATGGAATTTCTTATTAGGAAGCCCGTATACCTTCCCCCCTTTTGGACCGCCAGCAGCCTGCGTCCACATTCTCTCAGCATCCTCGTCCGATAGTTGGATTGGCGCGTCGGACTCATTAGGTGGCTGACTGCGTATGAATTGCTCCACTTTAGCTGTGAAGCGACCCTATAACGAAAATATATGTGAATTCCTATTTCTAAATTTATATAAAAGTAAATCAAAATTCTAAT
>NW_017673473.1:107142-134556 GCF_001879085.1 Nicotiana attenuata
AATTAAAACTTTTTCAAAAACTTCAGCAGAAGATGCTGAAGTTATTTAGTTCATTTGTAAAAACTTCAGCACTAAATAAGCTGAAGTTTTTTTTGTCCTGGATAAGCTTTTTCAAAAACTTCAGCAGAAGATACTGAAGTTATTTAGTTCATTTGTAAAATCTTCAGCACTATATAAGCTGAAGTTTTTGAAAAAGCTTTCTAACATACTAGATAAATAATCACCTTATTCTTTCATAGTGTATTACTACTATAAAATAATCAGATTACCAACAATATCTAAATCATAAATTTTGAAAACAATAAACGTGGAAAGAACCTAATTACGTGGAAATATTAACAAATTATTGTCTACTAACTTACGTATATAATTTATTTTTAAATAATTTGATAAACATACTTATGGTAATCATCCCATGAACTGAAGTTTTATAGCAGCACCAACAGCAGCAGAAGAAAGAAGAAGAAGAAGAAGAAGAAGAAGAAGAAGGAGGAGGAGGAGGAGGAGGAGGATGAGGAGGAGAATGAGGAGGAGAAAAGGGGCTGAAGTTGTTTAAAAAGTGAGTACAAGTTAAAACTTTTTTAAAAAAATGGATATAAATTAAATGGGGGCGGCCAAATAGGGCGCCCCGTGCAATTTTTACTTTAGGCACATAGGGGATGTTATTTTTCTAGTACTAGGATTATAAATAACAGGGCGCTGCACACTTTTACCCCATAAGCAGATCAAAGCTTTAACGTAATCAAATCTTTGATGGTCTATAAAACCACGTAATTCCTCAATACGAAAAACAAAGGCTTTTTTTATGTTTCACGTCCAGGTCCATGGTGTAGAAAATCGTAATTAGGAACAATACTTTTTTAATTCAAGTAGGATCAAATTCGTAGGGTCGGGTATATGTATAGTTTAAATCGAAAAAGAATTCTATCATTAGGTAATTTACCATTAGATCCTTAAATTATACAAATATTTAAGGGAATAAAAGTCGATCAATGTTCCAGGGATATTTTAGTCATTCAACATTTAGCATAAATTATTCGTGCTTTTATAATAATAATATAATATAATATAATATAATATAATATAATATATATATATATATAGAGAGAGAGAGAGAGAGAGAGAGAGAATAGATAGAGAGGAAAAGACCCCAATGGTCCTTTATGTATAAGGCCAGATTTAAGTTAGTCCTTTATACATTACCCTGGACAGCCATCATCCTTTTAAGTTTGCTGAAATTGGACACCTTTGGTCTAAGGCTCACTAAAATCCTTGTTAGGCTTTCATTTAACGGTAAAGTTCCATTCGTAACAGAATATATTAACAGCAAGATGAGATCGTCACACCACCCAACCTTCACTATCGCCTTTTCCACCATTAAGTAAAAATATGTTCTCTTTCTCTTTTTTGCTACTTTTCATCTGTTTTCTTCCTTTGCGATTTCAGCCCCCCTCCATCATATCATATATCTGCATCAAGACTTTCCTTCCTCCTCTACTAAGAAGTTCCTATTTTCCTCTACTTCTTTTTCTATCCTTCAGCAGCAAAATCATAGAGGTCAAATTAATTAAATTATGTCACTACAGAAAAAGCTAAGACATTTTTAATATGCCCAAATTGAGTTGTTCATTGCGGAGGATAAATAATTATAATGAACCAAAAAATATTTTTGTATCTGAGAAAAACAAATTGGCCAATAAAATGAATTTACAGCAATTTGAAAAGAATAAGCCATAAAACCAGTCACTTCGTCCATGGAGTTTCTTTCACATTACTTAAATTTTTAAGTTCATCCAATCACATGCAACATCCTTGATCCCCTTTCCAGTGAAAAGGTTTGGAAGTGAAGTCTATTTCCACGGAGAACAAAAAGAAACATTCTAACTGGGCCTAACAATTTTCGTTAAGGAATAGAGTTGCCGTCACTGACTACCATTTTTCTGTTGAAAAAAGGATTTTAGTGAGCCTTAGACCAAAGGTGTCCAACTTCAGCAAACTTAAAGGACTATTGCTGTCCAGGGTAATATATAAAGGACTAACTTAAACCTGACCTTATACATAAGGGACCATTTGGGTCTTTTCCTCTCAATATCACTTTTTAGTATAATTTCTTTGTTCTCGTTATCAATATATCAATATGTTAATTGTGTATTTGATTGTGGATATTGGATCCATTACATTAGTGCTTCTCTATTCTTCTACCGTTGTCAACTATCACCTTAACGTCATCCAAAATTTGATGATGGCGATAATGGATAATAAATCTCGTATGCTCAGACTGCTCGAAAAAATGGAGAACAAGTTGCTTGCCTCTTCCAAGATGATCCCTGAAGCTCTAGAGCATACGGTTGTGGTTGTGTCTTTGGAAGATAAGTACGAATCAAAGTAGTTCTCAGCAGCAGAGATTGATTCTAATTTGGATAAAGGACGCTCTAGCCCTGCGGTTAATTCCTAAGTACTTACTGAGATGGTGAAAACTGAAATTGACGAGGAGAAAAATTCAAAAGATTATGACTGCAAGGTGTTTGCTAAAATACCCGATAAGAAAATTGACATGAAAGTTGAAGATTCGTTGAAAACTGATAGTAAAGTCTGAAACCCTAGTGTTTGACGAAATGTTTCAAACTGTTTCCCCAGTTAAGTGTATTACCTTGACCTTGTCATGTTTCATAATCCACTAGCACGACTTTGTATGCTTTCAGCTTGTGGTCACGATCAACTTATCGGCAGAGGTGCATTTGATTACTTAATTGTTCTTGGTCATGCTAAACTTATACTATCCTTGCATCGATGTCCACCTGATCAATTTAAACTATGCTTTCTATTTGATCCTGGTTCTAGTTTGTTTACTACATTCCTGGGAACTACAAGAAATAGTATATATTGTGGTGCTTTGAGCATGTTGAACTATGCTAAGTTTATAACATTAACCATGTGGAATTCTTGCAATTCACCATCGGAACTTCAGTTCAGAAGACCAAATAGAGTGCATAAATATGTGTTTCTTAGCACTCAGTCCAGTTAGTCTAGTGCGACATATGTGGATGGAGCGATCGAACGCGCCCTTGAAGAAATTGATCTAGAATGTGTCTGTACTTTTGAGCTTGAGAAAGTTAGGCGATGGAAGGGTTGTGAGTTTTTCCTTGTTGGGGGAAAGGATTATGGACTTGGTATGATCTTGTATAGGCCTTTGATGATTGTTGTAGCAAATAGTGAGCTCCTCATGCTTATGAGTAATATTGTAGCACCTTTTGGGAAGCTTGTGATCACGGCTAAAACTATGCACATGACCGAGGCTACCAACAAGGCCAACTACACCAATACAGTGAGCATTAGAAGTCTTGGAAAAAGTGTGGTGGAGAAGATATTTTCGGATAATTCTGATCCACATTCACCCTCTGATCTTGACAATATTGCCAATGATATTTTTAAAACCGAAAGCTCCTTTGGATCTTATATCCCTAGAGCTCTTACTGGTAGGGTCAAGATGACATTATCTAGTGTTTTTCTGAAATACTATGACTCGGGTGGCTTACAAGAAGGAAATAATATTTTCTTGTCTTGTGCCATATCTGATATGTTTAGCATACAAGTTGCTTGGTTAATTTTTAACAAAATGCTAGAGAAATTCCCACTAAGGTGTAATATAATTGATGTTTATACTCCCTATGGTTGTACTGAAAAGGCTGTTGAATTTTTGGAGTTCATGGGTAACAAAGCAAGGATACCTGATCATAGGCTAAAAATTCGTGTTTTAGTTGTTGTAACAACACTTTAATTATTGCATTTTACAAAGGTTTGAACTTAAATGATAAGGAATTGTACTAAATTCATGCTTTATGCCTTGCAGGAAGAGATTCCGACTTAAGAATTAACTTTGGGATGAATTTGATTAATTTGAGGCTTTGAAGTCTGAGTAAAAGCTAAATAAATCAAGTCGGGATCGTGTTCGGGGGTCGCAACGCAAGCCCGGATAGCAAAACAAATGAAAAAACGAAGCAGCGCACAAAAATGCACTGCCGCGCCGCGCCGCGGGGGGCGCCGCGGCAGTGCAGATATTTGTGCTGCATTGTTCTACTCTGTTAAAATGTATTCTGCCTCTGTCCAATCCATGTACGCGGCGCACGGGGCGCCGTGGGGCTCGACGCGGGTGTGTAAAAATCGTAGAATTATTCTATTTCGATCTAAAAAGGGTAGAATTGTCAAAAACCCCTAGACACATATCTTAAAAGGCAGAAGCAGCCATTCTTGACGGGGGAGATCAGATATTTAGAGAGAGGAGGAGGAGGAGACTCATTTTGGAGAAGAAAATCAAGAGGAACAACAACTTGGAGCAAGGATTGAAAGAGTTTTTCTAAACCTTCTCCTAGTATTTACTTATATTATGTTTAAGACTTATATTGTTGATATTTGTATGAATATGAGTAGCTAAAACCCCAAATATTCTGGGGTCATGGGTGTTAGATGATTATGTTGTTTGAAGTTTAGATTGAAGATCTTGAATTTATCGTTATGGGTTGTTTATTTGATTCTGCTATTAATTATTTTACTGCGTAGCTAACAGTAAAATACTATTTTTTTATTTTTATTTTTTTAATTATTTTTAATTTATTTTATTTTTTTTAAGCAAATCCATTAAGCATGTGCCTAGGGCTAGTTTATTAATATTAAAAAACAAAAAAAGAACCACATAGGAAGAGTACAAATAAGGGGGACAATAGCACCAGTAATGTTGCCTCTATGCCTTGGCTATATAATCACTCCTCTGCGTCTCACAATGCCCTTATGGCAGCCTCATGTAGAGGAATCATGGTGTAGTTGCCGGCAAAGTCTCACGAGGGCATATACTATTTATGAATCTTGAGTTAAACTTGAAAAAGGAAATTCTTGATTGCATATAGAATCAAATAGAACAAGATCTTGATCCTGGCATCGGGTGAAAAATAGGAATTGTAAATGCATTTTTGTTAATATTAATGCCATAGACATATAGGTATTAATTTAACTTGAATAGGCGCATAAGAATTCGACAGATTCTTATGGGTATTATTAACCTTATAATCAATAACCCAGATAATTCAATAAATCAATCTTAAGCTAAGAGCGTAGCATGATCTCTAGCAAGCCCATGACCCTGGAATATCTTTTATATTAATTGTTAAAAGAAAATTGTATAAGTGTTGTAGTAATTTTGTGTTGTATTATTGTCTAATTACTAAGTAAATTGTAAATTGGTTCTTTATGTATTTTGTGATAATTTAGCTTGAATGGATAATTGTTTGAACTTGCATCAGTCAATAAGTTAATCATAATTCCTCGTGGGAACGATACTTTATTTATCATTATATTACTTGTCGATCGCGTACACTTGCTTAAGTGTTTTGGTCGCAACAAGTTTTTGGCGCCGTTGCCGGGGAATTAGAAATTAACTATTTTCTTGATTAGACTTTTATTCTTATCTTTACAAGTTTTTTTTCTTCTCTTTTTGTAAATATTTTATTTTTCTAACTATTTGATTTTTCTCTTAGTATGTTTCTAGTTCTCTCAGGATGACATCTAGGGATGAAATATACAGAGGTAAGGTTAATGATGAAGACGCTTGGTTCACGGAAGATTTTTATGGCCCGTATTTTAGGGCTAGTCATGGCCTCACCTCTTGGAGATCTGAATTTGAATATGGGAAGAAGGGTTGGTATTGGGACGGATATTCTCGATTAGGGGAATCTGCGGAACGACGTTGTTTACTAACAACGTTGATGAAAGATTGGTCTAAGGAGAGAGATGAGCTTGCACAAAAAAGTGATAATTTTGGCTTGGCTGTGCATAACTTGGATTCAGATTTGAATGCAAAGGTTGATGCGTGTAACGCCCAACAATTTAATGATGAGTTGTATGAAGTTGAAAAAAATCTTCTAGACCAAATTGAGGAGCTAAAATGAGAATACCAATCATTAGATCATGTTTTTCTTGAGGATGTCGATGTTAAGAAGAGTGCTCTAGAGTCATGTAAGGGAGTAAATAACATTACTTTAGGAGAATTGAGTGTGTGTATAAATGGGGATGTAAATAGTAGTAAAATTCATGAGTTAGGGAGCATTAGACCTCATTCCAATCATTTTTCCACATTGTGTTTAGATAGTAAGATAGTAATCGAGCCATCTGAGCCTATGGGGAAGTCAAAGAGTGAGGATGAAAGTGCCTATATTCTTGAATTTGTTGTGCCAAAAGGCAAAAATTACATTCCTCATCGAAAGGCCGAGAAGTGCTGAGTGAAAAATTTATTACTTGGCCTGGTTTTTTTGTAGCCCCACCAAAGGAGCATAGCGACAGACTGGATGCCTTGTTAGGGGTACAATTCATAAATTCAAGGTGGAAGCAAAAAGTGGTTCACGTCGTATATTGTCTATGTAGGATTCGTATAATATACCTATGTACTATATTTTGTACAATAATTTTGAATTTTGTAAAATAGACTAATTTCTTTTTATGTTTATTGTTTATATTTTCAGCTTAGTTTGTGAATTTTTATTTTATGTACAATTGTAGTAATTATCTATAATGTTGGGTAGGCCGATAAGCATTATGTCATTCCAATTAAAGAACAGGGTAGTATGAATCTTTGTTATACATGCTAAGTGTCAACATGATAATAACATAAGTGTGGGTGTTTTAGCTAATATATCATTGTGTAGGTATAATGTCTCGGCGCCCAAGTAAAAGATCAAACACTGGCCTATTTGAGGTTGCATCTAGTAGCCGACGGGGAGGTAGATGGGCACCCCCTCCGGCACCTTTGAAGAAGAAGATGCTTAGGCCAATGGCCTCAGGGAGTCTCTTTTCTAATCTATTTTGATCTTTTGCATTAGGGACAATGCTAAGTTTTTAAGTGTGGGGTGACTTGCCCCTATTGTAATGTACTTACTTTTGTATTTTTTGTATTTTTGGTTGTGTGATTTTGTTTAGACTGATAAAGTTGCATTTATTTTGTTTTGTTAGATTATAGTGTTTGTAGATAGTAAATGATCCTAGTTTCGAATTTATTCCCGACGATGGATTTTCTTGAGGGAAAATGAAGTCGAAATTCGAAATTTTGAATTAAAAAAAAAATTTTAAAAAAATATTTAATTTTTGCCTTTTATTTCAGTTTAGTATATGATAGTTTTGGTTTAATTTAAAAATTTTCCCTTGGTTTTTCTTTATGCCGCGGTTCTTTTCCAAGGGTGTATTTGAACCGGGTATAGTGTAATTTTTCTAGTTCAATTGAATAAAAAGTTCCTAACTTACAGAGTTAATCTCCTCAAATGCACATGCTTTAGAAGTGGTATGTACCTTATTTGTGATGCTCAACCTCAGTTCTTGATTCTAAAGTAAGTGCTTTAAAATTGTGTATTTATGACTATGCTTAACTGCTTTGACTAGAGAGTCGAGAAAGATCCAAGCTTGAGTGAGTTGTGTGCTAATGTGCGAGTGAAGATTGCTGAAATATTCTGTGTATAATAGTTGATATCTAGAACTTGCCCCCAAGTGTTTTGCAAAGCGAAATAGTAGCATTATTCAGTTTAGGAGATGATATATGCATTTCTTTATTGAACCAGTTTGATAATTGTTTCCACCTAGTTGTATATATCTTAGTCAAACCTTTTGAGACGTTAATCCTATTTCTTTGGCACCCACGTTACAAACCTTACCAATTTATGTAAATATATCAGTTGTTTGAACCTCTATCTCTCGTGAGCGCTTAGTGTTGTTTTAATGTTGATAAAGTTGAGAAGAGATTGGTTGGTTTATTTAAAAAAAAAGAATGAAGCATATATATACATATACATACATATATATATATATATATATATATATATTTATATATATATATATATATATGTATGGGATGAATTTTCATTAGTAACATTTCCTAACTTATGGTGTTTAAAGAGAATGGGATTTGTTGTTAGTATGTAAAACCTCAAAAAGGTTGGAGATGGTTTAACATAGGAGTGATGCTGAAATTGTGAAATATGTTGTATGTATGGAAGTGCTCAAAGAGGTGTAGCTACTGCATTCTATATTTATCACACCCTTCTTGCAGCCTGCATTACAACCAATTAAAGTCATATTTGATCCTTGATTGAATAAGCTCAATTAGTAGAGTATTACACTAGGGGCAAGCATATGGTATGTCACCTGTTACACATGAATTTTAATTCTGAGAGTGAGTTAATTCTTCCTATTTTGAGTTCCTAAATATTCTTGAATATTATTTAGAGAGGAACTAGTCTATATTAATTGTGGGAGGGCACATGATTTGTAAAGGCAAGGAAAAGTTTTGACCCTTATGTTAGAGTAAGTAAGCAAGTTATAAAAATGCGTGGCACTTTGGAGTCATGTCTTGAGGTTGAAATATTATGAATAGGTACTTAAGTGTCGGCATGTGTTGTGGGAAGAAATTGTTTGATAAAAAGGTCGTCCTTATGTGAAGTGTATGTTAATTGCTCGAGGACGAGCAATGGTTTAAGTGTGGGATGTTGATTATAGGCTAAAAATTCGTGTTTTAGTTGATGTAACAAAACTTTAATTATTGCATTTTACAAAGGTTTGAACTTAAATGATAAGGAATTGTACTAAATTCATGCTTTATGCCTTGCAGGAAGAGATTCCGACTTAAGAATTAACTTTGGGATGAATTTGATTAATTTGAGGCTTTGAAGTCTGAGTAAAAGCTAAATAAATCAAGTCGGGATCGTGTTCGGGGCTCGCAACGCAAGCTCGGATAGCAAAACAAATGAAAAAACGAAGCAGCGCACAAAAATGCACTGCCGCGCCGCGCCGCGGGGGGCGCCGCGGCAGTGCAGATATTTGTGCTGCATTGTTCTACTCTGTTAAAATGTATTCTGCCTCTGTCCAATCCATGTACGCGGCGCACGGGGCGTCGCGGGGCTCGTCGCGGGTGTGTAAAAATCATAGAATTGTTCTATTTCGGTCTAAAAAGGGCAAAATTGTCAAAAACCCCTGACACACATCTTAAAAGGCAGAAGCAGCCATTATTGACGGGTGAGATCAGATTTTTAGAGAGAGAAGGAGGAGGAGACTCATTTTGGAGAAGAAAATCAAGAGGAACAACAACTTGGAGCAAGGATTGAAAGAGTTTTTCAAACCTTCTCCTAGTATTTACTTATATTATGTTTAGGACTTATATTGTTGATATTTGTATGAATATGAGTAGCTAAAAACCCAAATATTCTGGGGTCATGGGTGTTAGATGATTATGTTGTTTGAAGTTTAGATTGAAGATCTTGAATTTATCGTTATGGGTTGTTTATTTGATTCTGCTATTAATTATTTTACTGCGTAGCTAACAGTAAAATACTATTTTTTTATTTTTATTTTTTTAATTATTTTTAATTTATTTTATTTTTTTTAAGCAAATCCATTAAGCATGTGCCTAGGGCTAGTTTATTAATATTAAAAAACAAAAAAAGAACCACATAGGAAGAGTACAAATAAGGGGGACAATAGCACCAGTAATGTTGCCTCTATGCCTTGGCTATATAATCACTCCTCTGCGTCTCACAATGCCCTTATGGCAGCCTCATGTAGAGGAATCATGGTGTAGTTGCCGGCAAAGTCTCACGAGGGCATATACTATTTATGAATCTTGAGTTAAACTTGAAAAAGGAAATTCTTGATTGCATATAGAATCAAATAGAACAAGATCTTGATCCTGGCATCGGGTGAAAAATAGGAATTGTAAATGCATTTTTGTTAATATTAATGCCATAGACATATAGGTATTAATTTAACTTGAATAGGCGCATAAGAATTCGACAGATTCTTATGGGTATTATTAACCTTATAATTAATAACCCAGATAATTCAATAAATCAATCTTAAGCTAAGAGCGTAGCATGATCTCTAGCAAGCCCATAACCCTGGAATATCTTTTATATTAATTGTTAAAAGAAAATTGTATAAGTGTTGTAGTAATTTTGTGTTGTATTATTGTTTAATTACTAAGTAAATTATAAAGTGTTTCTTTATGTATTTTGTGATAATTTAGCTTGAACGGATAATTGTTTGAACTTGCATCAGTCAATAAGTTAATCATAATTCCTCGTGGGAACGAAACTTTATTTATCACTATATTACTTGTCGATCGCGTACACTTGCGTGAGTGTTTTGATCGCAACATTACCCAATCATGACCTTCGTATATCCGGAGCAATTGTTTCCCTACGTAGCCTAAGGCATCTCCAAATAATGTTGCAGGATTTTGTAAGAACGGGAACTTATTGTGTTGCAAAGATTGAGAACCATATTTCATTACGTATTTTGGTAATGTTTTTTTGTTGGTGTAGCGGCATGTTATCCTTAATTGTAGTTCAAGACTGGTGCAAAGCATGTCTTTGCCATAGAAGCATCTCAAATGGTGGCATATGCACAAAACTTTATTGTTGAAAATTCGTCTGTGAAGCAACGTTTAACCTTACTTAAAGTAAAGGTTGATTTATAGAAAATAAGTTCCATGTGTTACGTCCTTAGTTGTTAACTAAGTACACGACGGTCTTGCACAACTTACTCACGTTCTTGCTATGCCAAGTCAGCCTTACTACACTCAAGATCGCTAAGAGAATAGAAGAAAGAACGCAAGAGAATTGTTAAAGAAAGCTTTGTATTAGAGAGAACTTGAATTGTTTGCTTGGTTGATGAATTACAAATGAATGCCCCCTATTTATACTAATCACCTAGGGGCTAGTATGTAAATAATAATTATTCTAAAAGTCCTTCTGTATTTACAAATAAGTCTCTTCTCTAGAATATTCTACATAGCTAGAATCTTCTAAGGACTTTCCTAACAATTCTATAGGGTTCTAGGGTCTTTCTAAGGAAACCTCTATATTTCTCTAGAACCTTCCTACAAGTGCATAAATATCTAGAACATTTCCAAGGAAATTCTCCATAGTTCTAGAATATTCCACCAAGATCTAGTCCCTAACTTATGTAACCATTCCATATGGAAAAAATATATGCTAAGTGGTACCTACGTGGCATGATGATGTGGCGGGTCATGACACTCTCCCCCACCCAATTTTGTGCCACCCTCTGCACAAAGCATCGACACGTACGTGCGCACATCGCCTTGGCGTCGTCGGAAATCTTTGTCCATTAGCCATGATGCCCTATGGAGCGGTTCGCCTTCCCATGTTACAAGGTACTGGTCACCTTTCTTTTTGCCCCGTTTGTACTTTGGAGGACTAGCAATGATGGCCTCGATCCTCCGCCCATCGGATGCTCCTCCTTGCTCTTGGCCTGAATCTTCCCATAACTCAACCAAGTCTAGCAGATTCTTAAGCACCGGGTCCATGCTTCTACTTCCTATTTGGCTAACCTCCGTGGTCCAGCCTTACTGGCAAACTTGAACCCTCTGCTTGGTGCATCTTCTGAGCCCGATAGCATGCCATCACTTTGTAACTCACCATCCTCTTCAACTATATCCGTCCAACATTTCTTGCTGCCACCATGCTCCATTTGCATGGTGCCAAGATAGGCTTTGGCATCCCTTACTTTCGGCTTAGATTTCAAGCGCATCACTACAATGCAGGCAGTTTCTCCTGTGTCATCCTTATGTGCTTGAGCAAACTTCCCTGTCATTGCTACAAGCTCCCCAACTCTGGGCATTCACTTGCCCGATGTGACCCTTTGCAGAAGTAGCACCCTCCCTTAGGCACGTACTCCCTACCATTTTCTGGCCCCTTGCCGTTTCTCTTGGACCACTTTCCGTTATGGGATGGCCCCTTGCCATTACACCCTTGTATACCTCGGCAATGCATTTCCCGTTGTCCTTGTCATGATCTCCCTCATCCCTCGTGGCGTTGCCTTCTTTGGACTTGGCAGACTCCATCTTGAAGTCAACAAGTGACTAGGCTACTCAGATGGCCCCGTTCACGCTGGCGACTTGATGTCTTCTTAAGTTCCGCTTTGCCCAACTTTGCAACCCATCCATGAAGTAGAAGAGGGAATGTTCCTCGGACTATGACCGAATTTACAGCATTAAGGTAGTGAACTCGCGCACATACTCTCGAATTGTGGCCTCTGTCGGAGCTCCCTTAGCTTCCACCAGTCTGCCACCTCACGCGCGTCCCGTGCACCGCGATATTTCTATCGCTTAGGGACCTTCACGTTGATCCCTTCTGCAATTACCAAGCCCTTGGTATTTCTGACCATGGTTCCCTACAAAACATCCTTATAACAATCTCTTGTATTCTTTCTAACATTCCTTAGTCATAACCTTTGCTCTGATACCACGTTGTCACATCCTTAGTTGTTAACTAAGTACACGTGCGGCACCTGACAACTCGCTCACGGTCTTGCACAACTTGCTCACGTTCTTGCTATGCCAAGTCAGCCTTACTACACTCAAGATCGCTAAGAGAATAGAAGAAAGAACACAAGAGAATTGTTAAAGAAAGGTTTGTATTAGAGAGAACTTGAATTGTTTGCTTGGTTGATGAATTACAAATGAATGCCCCCTATTTATACTAATCACCTAGGGGCTAGTATGTAAATAATAATTATTCTACAAGTCCTTCTGTATTTACAAATAAGTCTCTTCTCTAGAATATTCTACATAGCTAGAATCTTCTAAGGACTTTCCTAACAATTTTATAGGGTTCTAGGGTCTTCCTAAAGAAACCTCTATATTTCTCTAGAACCTTCCTACAAGGGCATAAATATCTAGAACATTTCCAAGGAGATTCTCCATAGTTCTAGAATATTCTACCAAGATCTAGTCCCTAACTTATGTAACCATTCCATATGGAAAAAATATATGCCAAGTCGTACCTACGTGGCATGATGATGTGGCGGGTCATGACACATGTCTGCAGTAATTCCTCAATCACTGGTTTATCAGATATTTCCAATGCTTAAGTTTCTTGGTTTTTAGCTAGATGTTCGGTCCCATATGTCGTTGTTCGTTGCACCTATGGCTTGCTTATTACTTGTGGCTTGGTATAATGACGAGTTATGATTTTATTTCGATCTTTCTACTCCTCGACAGTTGTCATTTTGACTAGTTGGGCTCAACAATCATGTGAAATTAACAGGGTGCTCTATGGCTGGCAAACCTCTAAAAGAAACGCAGAGAGTCAGAACTCCTTTTCAAGTAGTAAAAACAATAGCAGCCATCTTTCCTCATCAATGTTGCCTTGCTTGAACCGTGAGGACAAGGCTCTTATTGAGGATAGGAGTATTGTCATGAATCAGCTCCAACACAATATTGGCATGAGAAGAGCTATTGGGCCAAGAAGAAGCCAGAGGTCTAGAAGGCCTTCAAAAAGGTTAATTTGGGATCAAGGTCCACGAGGTACAATTAGGAACGATTAGAGGGGCTAGCGGTTAGCAAGAAGAGGTTATGCAAGTTGTTATCCGAAAAACTCCTCCCTCCTGGTCTCTCTCTCCTTTGTCTATTTCTCTCTGTGAATATATCTTCTCATCCCATTTCTTTCTGTTACTATCCTTAGTTACTGCCACTTTTTAGTGTAATTTCTTTATTCTCGTTACCAATATATCAATCTGTTAATTGTGTATTTGGTTGTGGATATTGGATCCATTACATAAATTCTCTTGTTTCAGCATCATGTTGATCAGTCAAAGTACTTCTTGTGGAGCTTCTAAAATTAGTACTTCCACTTTCCTGTTTGGCCAACCCTTTTTTTTATTACCAAAAGTGTTTTTTTGGGTTAAAAGTATTTTTTTACAAAGTTAAAGATGTTTGCTTAAGCTTCTAAAAAAGCATTTTAAGCAAAAGTAGAAATAATTTTTGAAAAGCGGAAAAAGTACTTTTTGAATAACACTTTTGTAAAGGGTTAGTACATAAGCTAATGTGTAACTAGTATTCTGTTTTTTTTGCTCTGTTTTGCTGAAGGCCTAAAGTTATGCTACGTGGAGTTAGGTGCTCTTTATTTGTAATCATTTTGGTTTGTTAATAGTAATTCACAATGGTTACCAAAACGAAAAAAAAAATTTAGAAAAATATATTTAGAAGCACTTTTAAGAAACTTGGCCAGACACTAATTGACGTTCAAAAATACTTTTTTTAAAATTAATTAGCTAAATATAAACTACTTCTCGCCAAAAGTATTTTATTTGAAAAGCACTTTAAAAAAAATATTTTTCAAAATAAGTTAATTTTAGAAAGTTGGCGAAACATGTTGAGTATGTACGTATTAGGTGATACAATACCTTTGCTTTTCATCCCTTTGAGTTTATGAGCATTTCCATCATGAATAGTAAAACTTAATGCAGGTAAATAACTCAAATTTTGGGATTTCAATGCCACTTCCTAACTCACCCAAGAAAAAGATAACCAAAATTAAAAAAAAAAATTAACAACATCTCAAAGAAACGTTGCCATCGACTGTTCGAATTCGTAAGATCGAACTTTTCATATAAATATGATGCCAAAAAGATCACACAAAACATGAAAAAGTTTCAGTGCTGTATGAGAAAATTGGAATGAGAAGTGAGAAATGAGAACGTTTACCTGATCGCAGTTCAGGAATGATTCAAATTGAGGTAATAGAATTACATTTATATATATATACCCTTCATCCACCTATTGGGCTAAAAATACCCCTCCATCCACTTTTTTGGTTCACTTATGCCCTTTGACCGTTAGGTCAATGCTGAATTAAAAATTATCATTATTCTTTTTTGTAAAATATTTTTAATATTTTATAAAAAAGAATAATAATAATTTTTAATTTAGCATTGACCTAACGGTCAAAGGGCATCAGTGAACCAAAAAGGTGGATGAAGAGGCATTTTTAGCCCAATAGATGGATGAAGGGTATTTTAAAACCTTTTTCAATAGTTAGTCGAACCCAGTGGCGGAGGCAGGATTTTCGATAAGGGGGTTCAAAAATTTTTGATAAGAGGGTTCAAAAGAGAAAAAGTTAAAATATTAGAAAATATTGTGGCTAGAGGGAATTGAACTTGTGACCTTACAAAGATTTTGAAGATTTTGACCACTAAGCTATGCTTTTTAGTTGTGTTAAGGGGATTCAAAATACAATATATAAAGGTACGTAACATACCCCTTCCGCTCACCTAAATCCGCCGCTGGTTAAACCCGTCACCTTAATGCTAGCTATAAACACCCCTGCGCGTGAATACTTAAAGTCAATGTGTTTAGCCTTATGTGTTCTTCATCGGAGCAACGTATTATCACTAATTTATACTAATTATTTAAAATTTTAACACATATGCTACATCGGATAGTCATGGTCATTGTTGTTTATTGACGGTAATTTGTGAACATCTCAAATTGTTTTAGCTATGAGTTTCGCTACTTCGACCAAAGAGGTTTCTCTTTTAGCAATAAGTGTAAATATTTTATTGACGTTTTAGTTTTGTACTTTTAAGTACTTTAATTAAGAATTTTGTAGTTTATAGCTTTATGTATAAGTTAATATTCAAAACGAATTTAATTACTTACCGTAATAATATATCATTTAAAAAACCAAATATTGGAAATACCAAACTATACTGATCGACGAATACGCCTGTGGCAAAAATAGGCATAAATGGGATGTAAGAGGAGAAAAAGTCTATTGTTGGGGATTTGATCCTTACGTCAATGGAACTTGGTTAAGTTCTTATAGTATTATTTTCTTATATAAAAAATACATTTGAATTTTTCTGTAGCAATCAAACGTGTAGTTCCCTTTTATATAATGTATCAAGAAAAAACAGCTCATAGGGATTAGGGAATGGGAACAGTACAGGTAATCTTGAGTATTTTCACCATGTTAACAGTGGCGTATGTAGCAGCCGCCAAAATCACCGCTGAAGAAAGTGACTTTTCTCCGTCACCGGCACCGGCGGTGGGAATGGACGTTGGAGCTGGGTTTCAACTAACCCAGTCCTGGGCCATTCTTTTGTTTTGTCTGATATTATGTTACCTCTATCTCACCCATAGTTTATTTGTCAATCCTGATCCAGACTCATTTGCAGCTTTTGCTGTTGATTCAGATCAAAACTTTTTTGCAGATATTATTAATACTTCTCTTCAAGAAGATTGTTTTCCCTCCGAAATGGGCCTGAATAATCAACTTTCCTCAGAGAAGAGAGGAGAAATTACTACAGGGCCGCTAGATGAAGCTGTGCAAGACAAACAAATGCAATCTGTGCATGTCAATGAAACTACAGTACTACACCAGAATTATTCACGGCCGAGTAAAGAAAAAGAATATTGCAGAATTAGTCTTAGTGATTTACAACAACAATTTGGAAAGAAACGTAATGATGCTGCAGAAAGTTTAGGAGGTAAGTAGCCGGCCTATCACTTCAACTTTAATTCCTGATGAACCATTTTTTACAATAAGTCACTGCAATCATTTTAAAACTAAAATCTCACCAGAAAGCCACGTAAGCGAAAATGTCTTACTTTAGCTTTTTATGTCTATCAAAAGAGACAAATCATAACCTCTACTCTAAATCCCTTAGGGCTCGTTTGGTAGGGGATAAGGAATAATTAATGCCGAGACGAAACTTAAGAAGAGTTTATTCTATATTTGGTTGGTAGAAAAGTGCGGTATAATCAATCTCGGAATTAGTTATCCTGAGATTGTAGTATTTTTTTATCCCCATAAAAAAGTGGAATAACTAATTCCAAGATAATTAGTCCTGAGAATACTTCTTTCCAACCAAACGACCCCTTACAATATCGTTTCGTTATAATGTTGGTCGTACCACTAGTACTAGTATTGGTCTTGTATTCTCCTATAACTAGTTACTTGTTGTTTGTGTTACTATTACCGGTAGTTTTCACTATTTTTATAGCTTCGTATTCCTAGATCTTTGTTATTACACGCCGTGCCATTTACTTCCGTTGTCTTATTTCCTTGTTGTTGTTATTGTTTGTTTATTGTGACCTTTTCACCATTCTTGAGCCAAGGGTCTATCGGAAACAACCTCTCTACCTACCTAAGGTAGGGGTAAGGTCTGTGTACACATTACCTTCCCCACACACCACGTGTGGATTTCACTGGATTTGTTGTTGTTGTTGTTTCGTTATAATTGTTGGGCTAAAACAATCCAAAGATAATCTTAACATGGTGTGATATTGTTTTGCCTATTACTGAGAGGAAAAACAATTGTACTTATGTTGTTGTTGTTTGTTTAAATCATTTGTTTCTTGCAGTGAGTCCAAGTACATTTAAGCGCCGCTGTAGAGCCAATGGCATAGCCAAGTGGTCATGTAAATTGAAAGTGCAGCCACATACAACTCAAAGGGTGGTGGAAAGTGTAGACAATAAATTTGGTTCGAGAAAATAAAATCAAGATCGAAAATATCGCAACGATCGTAGTATCTTATTTCGAATATTTGAGTGTTACAATCTCTATGAATCCTCTGATTCTTCTTTTCAATGGTAAATATATTCAAGGGCCTTTGAGCTTGATCTCGAATCTATGTTTGTTGCCACGAACGATGATCTTGTTCTTGAGCTTGAGCTTGATTGCTTCGACTTGAACTTGATTTGGTCTTCGTTCTTGAGCTTGAACTTGATTTGTTCTTCGTTCTTGAGCTTGAACTTGATTTGTTCTTCGTTCTTGAGCTTGAACTTGATTTCTTGAAATTGAACTTGAAGCTTGAAACTTGTGGAGGAATTTGCAGCGTTTGATCCACGAGCTCTTTCTTGCTTCTTGTTATAACTTCATGTCTTTTTTTTTTCTTTTTTTTTTTCTGAGTTATGAAGACCCCTATTTATAGTTGTGGAAGGGAGGAGTTGTGATAAGAACAAACTCTTTCCGACCAATCAAATTGAAGTGTGACATGGCCGC
This sequence comes from Nicotiana attenuata, assembly GCF_001879085.1. NCBI lineage: Eukaryota > Viridiplantae > Streptophyta > Magnoliopsida > Solanales > Solanaceae > Nicotiana > Nicotiana attenuata. The sequence goes on from NW_017673473.1 coordinate 124,981, forward strand.
ATTTGATTGGCCAGAACATGTCACTTGCACACGTGGCGCGATTTCATTGGCCTTTAGTGTGACTGGGCATGCCTTGTCATTTTGACACGTGGCATGGTCCTATTGGCTCTTCCGCTTGACTTGGCGCGCCACGTCATTTGACACGTGGCATCAAACTGGACCTCTAGGAAGATGTCATCTTGGACTTAATGAAGTGGGCTCATTACTTTAGCCCAATTTAATGGGCTAGCCCAATAATATTGGTCTTATATAATTAATCCAATTATATTAGCCCAAAATATTTATTTGGACTAATATATTTAACACATAGTCCGCATTATTTTATCGATTTAAGTTCGATAAAATTTAAATGCTTACAAATGCCCCTACTTCAAGACTTGACGGGTACTAAATCAATACCACTAGGCTTGAAGTATCATAAAGACGTCAAATTGGTATTTGAAATATTTGTTTGCCACACTTTTGTACCAAAACACATTTGATTACAAATATGGATGATTGACGTCACCTTGGCAGGAGATTTTGAACTTTGCCAAAAATTCTTCTTTTTGTTCTATTAGAATAATATTTCTTTCCAATTGCAATAATTGAACTTGAGTATGTGTCATGCATCTTGTTATTGCACATATTTTTGATTTTTAGCTCTAGCATTGTCACAAATTTACTCTTATTTAATTGATGAAGAAGCTCCCATCCATATGCCATGTAGGATTTTCCTTTCTTCATATCTTAATATTTGCCTTAACTTAAGGCAAACTCTTTGCCTCTGGAAAAGTTCCACCGCCCACCACTAAGCCAATTCCTAGTAGGAAATCAATTGTAACAATTAGGCGGCAGCAAAATCTGTCCCATATCGCACCAATTGGATAAGGAGTACAAATTTGTTACGAATTGGCTTTCTAATGAGTCCGAATTCGCTTTTAATACGAATTGTCGTAGTTTCCACATCGGCAATCCACGCTTCAGCAGTCCCTTTGGGATCTATATAAAACCCTATGCTCGCATTTGTTGAGCATCAATTCGCAGTATTTACAAGCCACTTGAGTCTATTTTTTGTAGACTCGGAAGCATTAACGCGAAGGTGATTTTTCTTCTTTTCTTGTGCTTTCTTATTTGTTTTTGTTGTCTCCTTTTTTCTTTTTGTAGGTCAAACGAGAAAGATATGTTCTTGTTCAACAAGATGATCCACGCATGAAGAAGGCGGTCTTAGGGTGTGAGGGGATGAGTACTCATCCTTGCCCGACTATCGGAGGGATTACTTTTATGGCCCGATTCTTGGAGAGATTACTCTCAAAATGGCCCTATTCTTGGAGAGATTACTCTCAATGCGGCCCAATTCTTGGAGAGATTACTCTCAAAGTGGCCCAATTCTCGGAGAGATTACTTTCAAAATGGCCCGATTATTGGAGAGATTACTCTCAATGTGGTCCAATTCTTGGAGAGATTACTCTCAAAATGGCCCGACTACCGGAGAGATTACTCTCAATGCGGCCCAAACTATCGGCGAGGCCAACTTAAGGTGCAAAGGGACTCATATGTCCACCTTAAGATTGGAAAGTTATAGTTCCTTTTAAGGACAAACCCACGAAGAGGCCAACTTAAGATGCAAAGGGACTTATATGTCCACCTTAAGATTGGAAAGTTATAAAGCTTCAACTTGAAGACGACATCGACTTGAACACTTGGAAAACTTTGAAGATTCGGCGGACTTTGCAGACTTCAAATCGAAGATTCAGAGGGCTTAATCAATTAAACTTTAAGATCGGCGAATTTGAAGACTGAAACTTGAAGACCGACGAACTTGAAGACTTCAACTAGGGGGCTTAAATATTTCAACTTTAAGACCGGCGAATTTGAAGACTTCAACTTGAAGACCGACGGACTTGAAGACTTCAACTTGGGGGCTTAAATATTTCAACTTTTAAGACCGGCGAATTTGAAGACTTCAACTTGAAGACCGACGGACTTGAAGACTTCAACTTTGAGACTTGGAAGGCCTAAATATTTCAACTTGAAGATCGGCGAACTTGAAGACTTCAACTTGAAGACCGACGGAGTTGAAGATTTCAACTTGGGGACTTCAATTTGAGTACCGACGGACTTGAAGATATCAATTTACCATGGAGGGTTGCCCCTTTTAAATCAAATGAGATCAAAGTTCCACAAGAGGATGGCATTTCAGCTTGATTTTGCATTCCTCCATACTTCACTCGGACAACAATTGGGGTAATATGTATCTTTTGAACTTATGCGACTGAACTTAGAATGAAACTCTAAGCTCCCTACGTACCTCGGTGAAGAGGATCAAGTCATACCGTAGTTCAGACAGGGTAGACTTTTTTTTTACGTCTAACTTTTACCTAGGTCCGCATCTTTGAGATTTCAACCTAGCGGACAGCATATTACTATATATTATATATATATATATATATATATATATATTATTATTATTATTATTTTTTTTTTTACGTCCTAAACTTTTGCCTAGGCCTCTCTTTCGAGATTTTCAACCTAGCGACTTTTTTTTTGGGCCGTACACAATTTATACTCTTGTGGGCCAGGAGTGTAGCAACATGCAGTTAGGCTCGTGGTCAAGGAGCGTCATGACCTTGCAGTTTTGCTCGTTCGTCGAGGAGCATTATGATTTGCAAACTTCATGGATAATACTTCTTCAAAAACTTGCGTTGATAGGGCCGATTTCGTACCATCTGCAGTCAACCAACTTGTAAAGCCCACTTGAATAAGCTTCTTGTACGACTATGGCCCATCCCATTTTGAAGTGAACTTCCCTACAGGTTTATGGGAAGTAATTATGGGTCTTCGTACGGCAAGACTTGATCTCCTAACTTGAAAGGATCTCGGACGAACTCTTTTATTGAAGGCCGAGACAATCGAGCTTGATAACATTCAAGGACTCTGTTGAGCTTCCAATCTCTTTTCAATCAGAGCTTCCAACTCTGCTAATCGAAGTCGAGCATTTTTCTTCATCAGTGATCCCTTCTTGAATAGCCAGTCATACGAAGTTATTGACGCTCAGTGCAAGACGACTTCGACTCCAATAAACGAGTGAATAAGGAGCCGCTTGTGTTGGCGTGCGGTGAGTCGTCCTATATGCCCATAGAGCTTATTCCATACGGTCATTCCAATCCTCGTTTGGATTTGGAGACGCATTTCTTTATAGGAGTTTTGTTGAATGCCTCAGCTAGACCATTGGGCGCAGCATTGTACATCGAAGAGTTACGTTGCTTGAACCAAAGAGATCAAAATCTTTTTCAATCAGCCTAATTGTTGAATGGCTTTCCATTATCCGTTATTAATGTAACGAGGAATGCCAAATGAAAATAATGTTTACTCGGATGAAACTTGCGACATTTTCCTTCTTTACTTCTTTAAGAGCAACAACTTCAGCCCATTTTGAGAAGTAGTCAGTTGCAGCCAAGATGTATAGGTTCCCACCGGAGGACTTTGGCAGTGGTCCAACAACATCCAATCCCCAAGTATCAAATGGCCAGGATGCAACAGTCGGGAGCAACAACTTCAGGAGGTTGATGAATAAAATTCGAATGGAATTGACAAGCCTTGCATCTTCGAGCATAGTCCAAGCAATCTTTTACCATCGTAGGCCAATAATATCCCTTCCTTTTTATATGGAAGTGGAGCTTTGGTCCGGACTGGCTGTGACCCATATACCCCAAAATGCGCCTCTTGCAAACTTTTGGAGAGCTTCTTCTTCTCCTAGGCATCGTAAGAGTACTCCCTCGAACGACCTTCTGCATAGAGTATCCTTGTAGTAAAGGAAGCGAGGTGCACAATGACGGATTTCAGTCCTTCTCCTCGAATTTTCTGGAAGTATCCCAATAGCAATAAGTAGTCGATAATGGGTGTCGCCAATTTCTTCTTTCTCAACTTCAGAAAAAAACAAAATGCTTGAGTTCGTTTTCTTCAACCTTCAAACCTCATTTTGGTGGCGGTATCTACTCCATTTTTGGGCAGACGATAACTTGCGCTTGTCAGGCAGTGCTAATGATGAATGCTAGAGCAGCTAAAGCATCAAGCCTTCTTATTTTCTTTCCTTGGCACATGCTGAATAGTCACATTCACGAGCCACCCCATCAACTTTTTGCGTAATCATGATATGGGCGTAGTTCAGGCTTCTTTGACCTCGGTACTACCCAAAAGCTGATTGACGCAACTAATTGGGAGTCACCAAAGACTTTCAATTGCAATTGCTTCATATCAACGGCCATTTCAAGCCCAGTATTAATGCTTGAATTCAGCAACATTGTGGAACAAGAGTTGTGCCAAGGTTGGAAGGAGTAGGGGCAAGACTCACCTTGGGGAGTGAGAAATACTACGCCAGCCGGTCCCCCAACGATGCGCAGCACACCATCAAAGTACATCTTCATGGAGGTTGAACTTCAACGAACCATCGCGTCCTCATCAGGTAGTTCTTAGTTAGCTCTTTCAATCAGGTATCGGATGATCTGCCAAGAGTCCGCCAATGCTTGGTCCTTTTACAGCCTTTGAGGATGTACAAGATCGTAATTGTTGAATTGGAGTACCATCATCGCTAGTCAATCCACTAAGAACTGGTTTTTGAACGTCACGAAACCTTGAGGGATTTGCTTTAGAAACAAGACCGGCCCACTGGACTTTGAAAAGTAGTGCTTCACTTTTGAATTGAGAAGGCTAGCGCCAAAACACACACTTTTAATTGGTAATAATCAACTAGTTAGTGTCATCATCCTGCTCAAGGTAAAAGTAAAAAGAGAGGGGTTTTTTCTTCCCTTTGTTCTTTCTTGGGCAAAGTGCTCCAACATGACCTTTCCTGCCCGCAATGTATAGTATCAATGGCTTCCTGGTAATAGGAGCTGCTAGAAACCGAAGCTTCATCAAGTAGTTTTGATACTTTCGAAGGCATTTAAAAGCTTGGTCCCACTTAAAAAAGGAACGCCTTTCCTTCATGAGGCGACTAAAATCGGTTTGCAACCTCCCAGCAAGGTTTTGATATGAATCTTCTAAGTATCTAGCTTTCCTTCAGACTTTTCATTCCTGGATTCTTCGAAGGCTCAGGCATTTTCAAAATGGCATCCACTTTGGCTATGATCAATTCGATCCCTCGATGGTCGGACATGGACACCAAGGACTTTCAGAAGTAATCAATGACATTCAATGGGATTCATCTAAGTTGGTACCTTCCGACAATCAAACCATCCTCAGTCCTTCAAGTGGTCCCGCCCTTCTCTCTTAAATTTAACCACCATGTCATCAACATAACATCGACATCTGTGGAGAAGATTGTCGAAAAATATTCTGCATAGCCCTTTGTAAGTAGCGAACCAGCGTCTTTCAAAGCCAAAAATGCATTACCTTGGTAGCAATAAATACCTTGGGGTACGGAATACAGTAAGCCTTCAATCTTTTGTGCCATGCGTTTGGTTATAGCCAATGACCATCTATTAAATGACATTGACTCGTAACCAATAGTAGCATCGATCATCAACTCTGGGAATAGGAAGCGAGAATTCATACTTTGGACACGCATTATTGAGGTCCTTTGAAGTCAACAGCATATCTCGAATCTGGCCCATTCTTCTTCCTTAACAGGGACTTGAAACCCATGTGGGGTATTAACTTCCCGAATAAATCCAGCTTCAATGAGCTTTTAACTTTCGTTTCAATTAGGGGAACCAAGTCATGGCCTAAAAACGCCTTTGAGCTGTTTTAACCAGGGCGAGCAATATTTTGACTGCAAGGTGATGGACTGCTACTTTCGGGTCCAAGCCAGGATTCTCTTTGTAACTCCAAGCGAAGACATCCTACCTCCTTGAGTAACTCAATAAGTGCCTCTCTTCATTACTTCTAGTAAAGACTTAGGTAGTGGGTCTTGGTTCTTCATTGGTGCCAAGGTTAACTTCTTTTAATGGCATCAACTGTCGTTCTTCACCCTTCTTCAGTTCAAGTGGAGCCATCTTTCGCATCTTCATCTTCTTGAGGGTCTCCATCATTGGAGGATAATGTGAATACACAACGAAATCCTCAATTCCCCATTATCTTCCTCGAAGACGAAACAACCATTCTTCGGCCTTGGTACAGTGACTGAATACGAAGACACCTACACTTTCTTCATCTTGTCCAACGTTCCCTTAGTGTACGATCCACAGTATATGGGATTTAACCTTCAGTACTTCTTTCACATGAAACCACAAGTTTTTTTTGTCGCCTCATTCTGGAAGGAACCTAAACTTGGAATCCTTAGAGACTCCTAAATTTTGGTGAAGCGGGTGTCTTTTGTATTTTTGATATTTTCTCGGAACTTATTCCCTTACTTTAATGATCCTAATCTTTCTCCAATACGAGAAGTCTCAACAGTGATTTTCCAAGCCGATCAAGACAGAGCTTGTAGAAGCCGGTGATTCATCTTCTAACTCGATATAATTGCACTCGCCTTACTTATTGAGAATCGCTATCTTGGTGACGGTTGCTTGTATCCCCAGACCTTCAAAACGTGGTTGCCTCGTTGCAGCTTCTGATGGGAGCTTCCCCTAACTTTGACGGCTCATTGGGATTGTATCCAGCTTTTGCAATAGCTTGTAACGTAGAATCGAACCTTCATACTGTTCTTGTAGGGGTGCCAATTTTGCAAACGATTTTGGCTACAAAACCCGCAGCGGTTGAGACAACTTACTACCTCAATTCGTTTTACCTGGAGAGTAACTCCCTTAGCTGCTATGGTTTGGAGATTTGTGATTCGCCCTCGTCTTTCTTCCCTTTAGTGCATATTGAAGCGCGGAGACTTACTTTCTTTCCATAAAGCGCAATAGCCCTTACTGAACTTTATCCACGTGGTGGGTACCTCCTCAGTAACAGTTTTTGGCTTTTGCCAATAGTCAATCAGCTCTTAGTTATGGTTCGTCATTCTTGCTTTTCGTACCATCATCAACTTTAAGCTCCTTCACAATGCGGTTCTTCAGAGACAACTCTTTGCATCGGTGAACGTTGCCAAGCTTGTGAATGGGCTCCATCATCAGAATAACTGGTCTTCTCGACTTTACCCTCGCTAGTATTTAAACATTGATGGTAGGTAGAATTGAACAACTTTATTCTCTAATATATCAAGGCCTCCCAAGCAAAACATTGTATGAATTCGCGTCGATCACATGCACCATCCTGATTGCATATCTTCAATAGTGGATTCCAGCCTGATCGCGCCTATGCTCTTGCCCCCCTTGGTTGAATCCTTGGATCATCACAACTATTTTCTGAGAGTTCATTATGGGAATTACCAATTCTTCACTCTTGTGTTGGATTGCAAAATGTTCACTGAGATCTCCAGTAACCAAAATCCGATTTATCCCTTTCATTGCGCATATGCCAACCGTACAAATGGGCGTTATGATGATGTCACTAGCAAAAGATTGCATTTGTGAACGTGACCTTTTCCATCAAAGCATTAATTCTTAAGGAGTGGAATCGATGCTTTTCCGAAGAGTGCAAACGGTAGGTCCATCACTCTTTTTCTTCCTTTGTCAGCACGGCAACACAGAGCAATCAATGCCCTCACGGAAATTCTTCGTGCGGAACCAACTTGGTAAAAATTCCTACCAAGTCCACTGATTTCGTGGCTTTTGAGGGTGGTGCATCTCCACTTTTTCTTCTTCAAATGCCTAATTGGATTCTTCCTTTTATTGGTCTTTTTACCCATCCATCTTCTTGTTGGTGTTTCCACTGATTCTTTTCATGGGCTCCTTTTGTGGCGGCGTACTGACGAGTCACTCAACGTCCAATCCTTCATCATCATCACGGTTTGTTGACTTCAAGCTTTTCGGCTCTCTCCAGTTAATTCTTACCATTTTTAACTTTCTAAACCACATAATTCTCCGACTGAATGAGCCAAAGAAGTTGATAGAGACTTGGTGTGCTTGCTTCTCATCTTCAACACGATCTTCTTTTCGGTGAGCAAGTCCATCGACTTTATCCTTGAAGACAAGCACTTCTCTAAGGGTGGCTTTTACAAAGTCGGTGATATTTGCAGTAGTTTGGTCATTTGTTTTCCCAGCTTCATTTGGTGCTTCATCTCCGGAAGCTCGATGAGAATTTAACTCGAGGAGTTCTTCTCGAAAATGGCTTGGAACATCAGAATCAGGAATGGGTTACTCTTCTCTGCATGCTCTTTAGAGCAACGTCCACTTGGCTTTGTCCTGAAAAGAAGTGGATTTTCATACTCTGCTTCTTGGCTCACCTTCGTCGTGAACTGTCATAAAGGTGCGTATTTGACCCATTAGTCTTCTTTGCTTTCCAGACTTGGGTACGAACTTGCCCCCACCTTCCTGACTTTTGCTTGTCATTTGGCTTTGCGAGTTCATAGATGGGCAAGCTCTTTCATTTCCCAGCGGAGCCCATGCTCATTCCATGTCATGGCTCTCGAGTTGCAAGTTCTTCAAATGTGCAGGCTTGATACCTTGCAAGATGTAGCGGCAATCCTCAATGCATGCCGTTGTGCACATCTCTATCATGAAGCCTTCACTAAGCCTGTCTTTTGCAGTTTAGGCCTTGCATTCCTTCATACTGATTGATAATGTCAATAACTGGTTCCCCCTTTCGTTGACGAGTATTTGTAAGCTCCTATCACACTCACGTGCGTCTTGTGTATAAAAGCGATGAGGAATCTTGCTCTAGTTGATCCCAGTATACGATATATCCCCTCGAGGTCCGTGTCATCGTCTCAAAAACATTTCCTTTTTAGCGGAGCGGGACAAACTACTTGATGAGGTAATTCCATAAGTCCCAGCATTGTTTGAACGTCCTCCACGAAGTGCGCAACATGTTGCTCTTCGGGTTACTTTATTCCTTCAAATATTGAAACTTCGGAGGGTGATAGCCAGCAGGGCATCTCAACATATCGACCCTTGCATGTGTACGGCTTTGCATATTAAGGGAGGATTGGCAGCAACTTCATATATTGTTCTTAATGGTCCTTCGTGAACCTCCTTCAGTTGATCGATTGGAATCATCCCTTAATGGACAGGGAATAGCCTTTAGTGAAGCTCTTGTCTTTTGGGGAGAGTCACTCTTAGAACCTTCTGGGAGCTTGCCGGTGCATGGTTAGATTCTTCTTCCATCAAGATTCCCACCTATCTGTTAGCTTGTCAATTCTAGGCCTCTTGATTTTGCATGCATTTGGTCAATGCCAAGCGATTGCCTTCCATCAAGTTGCCAACTGGCTCCTCGATGGATGAAGTGTTTGTCATCCATGGCTTGCATGATTGTCGTGGAGAATGGAGAGTAGCATGATTTTCAACACAGATTGATCCTGATTGGGGCCACGCTATGTTGTGTATGGGGAGGATCCATCATTGAACATCATGCATTCTTCCTTCACAGCAGAGTGCATTGGAAGCGGAGAGTCAAGTAGAGCAAGAGTTTTCTTTGATCTTTTCACCGCAACATCGCTTCCTCCTTCAATGCGTTGTGGCAGATCTACTCCTTTGAGGATGAAGATCCGAAACACAGGGGTTTGATTGCTGACAGCACTTGGGGTGTTGTGTCCTAAAGAGCCCTTGCTGTTGGGCTCCT
>NW_017673474.1:0-4044 GCF_001879085.1 Nicotiana attenuata
ATTATCAGAATGGTACGTGACCCATTCCTGGTCACCAAACTGCCACAAGTTAGAAGCTGGTGCCTGTTTGGGCTGGAAGCCCAATCTATGTGTTTTCTTGTGAATTGGACTAAAACCCAAATGTAGTAGCTCTTAAATTATGATAATTAATTAGGACTCTTTCTTTTATTAGAGACAAATAAAAAATAGAAAATCATAGTTGCTTTAAGATTGGCCTTTAAATAAAAAATGAGATGAGCCTCGCTAAACAAAACACATAAATTACGGGGCCCTCGATAAATCTTGTTAAAATACTTAGAATTCGGGTGAACCGTTTAGCGAATTTCACGGTTTTCCCCAAAGATAATAAAAGCGTAGCTTCTTTAGGCGCGTATTTTAATAATATTACCTTCCTGAATGCGGGTGCACATTTATGTGACCCAAATCTAAATCTCAACGTAGTCAAAATGCGTCGAAAGCCACGGGTGCACTGGTGTGACGTGGTTCGAAATACATTTTCACGACGTTGCAGTTCTTATTAAAAAGACATAAAATAAAAGCGGTTAAAATAAAAGGCACATAGGTTAGAATATGTTTTAAAATCAGATAAAAGCAAATACAACAGTTGAGCGACCGTGCTAGAACCACGGAACCCGGGAATGCCTAATACCTTCTCCCGGGTTAACAGAATTCCTTACTCGGAGTTCTGGTTCGCGGACTGTTAACAGAGTCATAATTTCCTCGGATCGGGATTCAACCAGTGACTTGGGACACCATTAATCTCCCAAGTGGCGACTCTGAATATTAATAATAAATCCCGTTCCGACTGTCCTTTAATTGGAAAAACTCCTTTACACCCTCACAGGTGTAAAAAAAAAAAGGAGGTGTGACAACCCCTCCTCTCCAAAGAAAGAAACGGCGTTCTATAGAATCCATCATAAAATTCTTGCCAACACAAACTAAGGGTATATAATTAAGTAGCTTTTTATTACTCCTAATCGTTTACAGTAGAGAAAGGTGTATGAAGGAGACAACCGATTTGGCGAAAAGAAGAATAAATACTCATATGAGGTGGAGTTGCTGAAGAATTTTGCTCCACCTCTAATGACTGCCCTTATAACTTTCTCTCCCATTGTCAATTCCCAGTGACCAACGTCGGCGAAGAGCAGTAGCTCGTTCCGTTTCTATGAAGACTTCGTTGGGATCTCATCAATTAATCTAGTTGTCCGGTGAGGTTCAGTCCATCGATTCCAACCGAGGTTTCGCTCGCATGGTCTTTGCTCATTTCCGGATCTGTTTAAGGATACTCAATGTTCATCTTTTGGAACAGTAATATTGAAGACAATGATTTGCTCATTTGAGGTCCATATCTTGTCCTCTTTCTGATAAATGAGTTTTTATGCCTCTCTTAGTTAAGTAAAATAATGCTCCTCATATTGATATCTTTTAGTATGCTTACTTCAATGTTTGTTTTATCATAATTTGTTTTGACAGTAGTATTTTTATAATTTGGCCTAGATTTGATTCTTTTTCTCTTTCGTTAGTTCTGTTTTCTTTAGTTTTCTTTGTTTAAATATCTCATTATGTGATTTTGTTTGATTGATTCATACCAATTCTGTTAACATCTAAAGAAGTAGAGATTTTTTCCATTTTATTGTTTGCTGGGTTAAGTGACTACAAAGAACCATTTGAAAAATAAATAAACACTTTTCGGTTCTTGACAGTAGGTTGGTGACATTGAGTTTAAAAAAAAATATTGTGATTTCTCCTTCATGAAGTCTATTTGATTAGGAACCCGAAGGGGCAAAAATAAATAATGATCAAACACCTATTTTGCTTTAGGCACGCAATTAAATCGCTACAACTACGGGTACAGATCCCGTTGCGTAGTTTGTGATGCCTAATTTCAAATTAGATTTAAACAGGAGCATCCTTAGTTTGCTTTAGTGAAATACAAATCTTTTAAAATAATTCGATGCGTGCCATGCCAAATAAAATCTCAAAACTCATGGCCCTCACTTAACTAATACTAACTCTTTAGAAATCGAGGTGTGCCATTAGTTGAAATTTTCCATGGCCCTCGCAAACATTGTTATTAACTTGAAAGCGCGTAGTTGCTTTAGGCGCGCTATTTTAAATTAATTTTCTAAACTCGGGTGTGCATTTCATGTGACCCAACTTCAATTCTCAACAACGTTAAATAATATGTGTCATGGACCGCGAGTGCATTTCATGTGGCGTGGTTCAAGATGTGTTTTAGATAATGTTGAAACTTCCTAAAATTAATTAAAAGCGGCTAATAAGTTAAAAATATAGCATAGGCTAAAACATGTATTAAAATCAGATGATAGGCCAATTATAATAGTTTAAGCGACCGTGCTAGAACCACGGAACCCGGGAATGCCTAACACCTTCTCCCGGGTTAACAGAATTTCTGGTTCGCAGACTTCAAAAGGAAAGTCGAATTTCCTCGATTTGGGATTTGTAAAATAAATCAGTGAATTGGTACACCAAATAAATTATCCCAAGTGGCGACTCTGAATTGAATAAATAATCCCATTTCGAATAATGTCACTTAAATTGGAAAAACACCCTTATATCCACCTTCGGGGGTGTGTAAAAAGGAGGTGTGACATTTAGTTTATTATGGTATTTTACTTTTATGGGAAAGAACCCACTACTTAGTCAGCTTAGTATTTCACTAAAAAATTAAAATGCCATTTGGAGTGTGTATCTCTTATGATCAATGGACAAGATCCTTTTTTTTACAATGCCTTTCATCTTAAGGAAGAGTTTCAATTTTTGTTATAAAGGAAGAGTCTAAGGGTTTCAAGTTGAGCAGGAACAAAACGGAATACTTTGAGTGTAAGTTCAGTGACGAGACTCATGAAGCGGATGTGTATGTGAAGCTTGATACCCAAGTCATCCTGAGGAGGGGTAGTTTCAAGTATCTCGGGTCTATAATCCAGGGTAACGGGGAGATTGATGATGAGGTCTCCCACCGTATCGGTGCAAGGTGGATGAAATGAAGGCTCGCATCTGGTGTTTTGTGTGATAAGAATATGCCACCAAGACTCAAGGGTAAGTTTTATAGAGTGGTGGTTAGACCTACTATGTTGTATGGGGCTGAGTGTTGGCCAGTCAAGAATTCCCATATTTAGAGGATGAAAGTAGCAGAAATGAGGATGCTGAGATGGATGTGTGGGCATACCAGGAGAGATAAGATTAGGAATGAAGTTATTCGGGACAAAGTAAGAGTGTATCCCGTGGAGGACAACATGAGGGAGTTGAGGTTGAGATGGTTCGGGCACGTGCAGAGGAGGAGTACGGATGCCCCTGTTATGAGGTGTGGGAGGCTGGCTGTGGCGGTTCTGAGAAGGGGTAGAGGAAGGCCGAAGAAGTATTGGGGAGAGGTGATTAGGCAAGATATGGCACTACTTCAGCTCACTGAGGACATGATCCAGGATAGAAGGGTGTGGAGGTCAAAGATTATGGTAGTTGGCTAGTACGTAGTCGAGAGTTCCTCGATCTTTTTTAGTAGTTTTAGTAGCTCCCTTATTTTTTTCGTTTGCTCTGTATATCGTATGTTCCAGTTTGCTATTGTTTGATGCTATTCTCTGTTACTGGTTTCGTTGTTGTTGTTGTTGTTGTCTTTCTCCCCTTTTCCTTATCGTCCTTCGTCCCTCTATATTTTCTTTCTTCTTCCTCTTTCTCCTTCGTCTTCTTCCTTTCTCTCTTTTCACCTTTTCTTGAGCCGAGGGTCTATTAGAAACAGTCTCTCTACCTCGCCAGGTAGGCGTAAGGTCTGCGTACACACTATCCTCCCCAGACCCCACTTGTGAGATTATACTGGGTATGTTGTTGTTGTTGTTGTATAAACTAAAGCACCAAAAGAGAAGAAGACAAGAATAGATAAGAGATGTAAATAGGAAAGGGAACTTTTCTTCTTATTTCAAGTATATAATCCATGAGCCAAACAATGCTCTATTTATAGTTACAAAAGTCTCCTTAAATTATAATAATTAATGGGTTCATTCATTTGGTACATGAATTACCAAATAAATT
>NW_017673474.1:7026-14948 GCF_001879085.1 Nicotiana attenuata
GATATAATGCGAAATAAAGAAGAAAATTTTGGGTTTCAATATTTCATTAATAAAAACTTCTAGTTTCTTCATTACAAAGACTCCGACATACAGACTTAAGAACTGGAAAACAAAAACAGACTAAAATAAGCCTAACAGACTCTAAAATTTAAATACAGACTCGAAAAGAAAATCAGGAATACATAAGAGCCTCCAAAACCACCGCGGGCACCAGTCGGTCTCGACGCAGGCCTGTGTGCAATATCTTCTTGGAGACAGTCTAGGTCGTCCATTATCTGACGGACAAAAGTCATCACAGAGGTGAAGAACATAGATCTGGTCATATCCTCGCATTCATGGCATTTCATGACGACATAATCAACAATTCCTTTAATCCTTTCTCTAATGACGCCCTTCTCTTGGAGTAGGCGTCCAATTTACTTAGACCTGGCCTCCAGAACCTGGGTGGCCGTATGGTTTTGCTATTGCAACTATTGTATGTCCTCTTCCAGTCGAGACATCAATGCATAACAATGCTCTCTTTCCGCTTTGAAGTTCTTTGTTTGCTGAGCCATTTCATTCTCAAGAGTAGTCAGCTTTTTCCTTAAGCTCGTGAGTCCTTTGTCATACTTTTCTTTTAGCTGCTGAACAAACCTCGCCCGTTCTTCTACATTCTCTGCCAACTTTGCCCGGGCTTTCGCCAATGCATCCTCGACTTTTTCCAAATCAGCCCCATAATTACACATTTTTCNGACATCGTTCGGTCTCGCCGCGGGCCTATATGCAAGTTCCCCTTGGAGTCTGTCTAAGTCATTCATTATCTGCTTCACGAATATCATGATTGATGCAAAGAAGGTGGTACTGGTCATGTTCTCGCACATCTGGCACTTCCGGGTAATAGAATGAGCAACGGTTAAGATTTTCTCTCGGATTCTTCCTTTCTCTTGAAGCAACCGCCCTATCTGCTGGGCCCTAGCATCCAAAGTCTGTTCAAACGCCTGGCTTTGTTCTCGAAGTTGCTGCAAATCCATTTCTAGCTGTGCTAATGCCCTATAACAGTGTTCTCTCTCGACTTTGAAGTCCTTTGCCTGTTTAATCATTCGGTTTTCTGCGGCAGTGGCCTTTTCCTTTAATCTTGCGACCTTATTGTCATATTCTTCTTTTAACTGCTTAACCATGCGAGCCCGTTCTTCTGCATTTTTAGCCAATTGCCTCCGGACCCCAACTAATTCCTTTTCTGCTTTGTCGAGGTCAAAACTGTAATCATTCACCTTTTGCCTTAGATTTGCTATAAGCTTTGTATCTTTGGCACTTCTGACAGGGTCGTCGGCCTCTAGCTTCATCTTTTGTATTTGGGCTCGTAAAGCTTCATTCTCCTTGGCCAATTGTTTTCTCTCCCCTTCGTCAGCCGCGGCTTGCAAGCTATTTTCAAATCGGAGGTCTTGGACCTGTTTTTCCAACGCTCCTATGCGGGCCCTGTACTCGTTTTCTTTAGCTAACCAATCCCACTGTTCTTGTGATGAATCAACAAATTCCTGGATGTGAGATCTTTTGGCCGGTCTTCCGAATGCAACGTCCCTTCTATACCAAGCCTGATAATCAGGTGACACCTCTCCTTTGGCTCGATCCCGGACACAAGTGTTTGCCGCCAAATATTGACATTCGCTCCAGACTTGGCGAACCACAGCTTCAGGAAACTGGCCGTCGGGGCCAATCTCAACCACTTGCAAACTGAGCTCATCATCTTTGGGTATTATCTGGCATCTCCCCAGTTGCCTCAACACTCGATACGGTGCGTAAGGCTGAATGCTTCTAAGCCCCATTAGCAGAAAATGTGGTCGGGCTGCCGGCATATATACGACTTCATCAACAGGTAACCATCCCAGTGTCCACTCTATTTGGCTAGCAGTGAGGGACCGAAAATATGTTGTCCAACCCGTGACCCCTTCTGGCAATTTGACCCCTTTAGTTCTTGTGTTAAATTCTTCTATGCATGTTTTTTCTGGAGACCCATAACTCAGAAACTGAGGGCGATGATACAGATGCTCAATCATCCACATTTGTAATAATAAGTTGCACCCCTCGAAGAAAGCTTCTCCGGCTTTACAAGCTGTAAGAGCACGGAAGATGTCGGCCAATATCATAGGTGCAAGCGTACTTTTGGCTTGAGTGATTAATGTACTGACAACCCCAGCTATTTTTATGTCAATGTTCCCATCCTTCCTTGGAAATATTAAAAGCCCCAAGAAAGCTACCATAAAAGCGAAACATCGATGCTCCTCCCACTTCTGGCGGTTTCCTTTGCTACATATCTTACTTTCTGGGTTGTTGAACCCCCCGATATGACCATGGCGATGATATATGAAGCTTAGAGTACAAAAGCCATTTGCCAGGTCTGGGTTATGGACGGCCCTGACTATTTTCAAAGAGTCTAAAAACTTGTGTACAGCTACAACTCTGGGAGCAACCAAGCATTTGTGCCTCAACGGGACCTCGTCCTTTCCAATGTAACCAGCTATTTCCTCCAACGTCAGGGTAAGCTCAAAATCCGAAAAATGGAACACATTATGTGCTGGGTCCCAACATGTAACCAGTGCTCTAATGATATCTCCCCGAGGCGCAATATCAAGCAGACCGGTAAGCCCTTTCAAATGTTTCTTGACCGCATCTTGCCCTTCTTTGCCCAAATCATTCCACCATAAACGTAACTCCAAAGGGATTTTATGCATGATTGAAAAGGGTTCATTTTGAGTCGTGCTCATCCTGCACATTTATTAAGGTGATTTAATAACTTATTTGACCTAAAAAGAAAAACAAATAACACTATTTTTGTTCAAATTTCCAGTTTCAAAACAAACGGCCGGTTCTGACAGTTGCGGCCTTTCAGCACTTCGGGGAGAAGACTTTGAGGCTGTACCCGTTGACCGTTGGGAAATGACTCAAGATGGCCGTTTTGCACAAACAGCCTTCCGGTGCCCGTTTGGGGACATTCGGCTATTTTGGCAAAACGGCATCACCTGATTTATTTATAACCAAAACAAAAATAAATTGACATTTTTGGCCATTTTTGCAAAGGGGAGGTTGGACCCGATGAGGGTTGCCTACGTATCTCACATCCGGTGAGAATCAAACCTGCGTAGTTCGGGCAAATAAAACTAACTATTTCCGAAAACTAAACTCTTTTTTTTTTGTTTTTTGTTTTGGCAAATACGCTACTTCTGAAAGCAAGACTCTTTTTTTTATATTTTCTTTTTCAGTGGCAAATAAAATAAACTAACTTGAAAATAAAACTCTTTTTGTTTTTCTTTTCCATTGGCAAACTAAAAAGAACTTTTCTTCTTTTTTTTTTCATTTTCTCAAAAATTCGGCAGCATTTCGGCACTACTTGGACATTGGTTTTTCTAATATAGGAAATTAACTCTCTACACTGCTATTTTCTCTTTTGGTTTTTCCAATGTTTCCCAGATATTCAAAGCCGGTCAGCATGCGGGTCCCAAACAGATAAATGCACAAGTAGGATGCAGCAGGATGGTCCATTATTCCGGGTACACCTGTCCTAGACGGACCCAACCCCTGTGTTGAGTCCCCTAAGTCAAAATGCACGTGATGCAGATAAGCGTTCCTACTAGGGATCCGGCATGAAGTCAAGCTCTTCTAGGTTCAAAATCTGGGTATGTGTTCTAGACTGTGTACCCGAGCGGACAACTCGAGTCGAGGAGGGGGCTACGTACCGGGAACCAAAAGGCCATCCGGCTTAGTAACTTGTCCAGCCTCTTTCTTATTTCAGGGTATTGACACTAACAGAATAGGGAGTCTCAACCAGTAAGCACATCCCCGGAGGTGAGAAGAGAAGGGTTTCGCCACAGTTTATATATAATCCAGATAATATCAAAGCGGTAAAAAGCAATATTTTGCACATTTAGCATGAAACATGAAGAAAAATCAGATAAAGCCAAATACAACAATATATCTAAGCTCGAATTCTGAACCCTGAACCAGAGATTCTGGGTTCGATCCCCAGCAGAGTCGCCAGAGCTGTCACACCTCCTTTTTATTTACTACACCCCGCAAAGGGTGTATAGGAGTTTTTTCACTTAAAGGACAATCGGAACGGGATTTATTATTAAAATTCAGAGTCGCCACTTGGGAGATTAATGGTGTCCCAAGTCACCGGTTGAATCCCGAACCGAGGAAATTATGACTCTGTTAACAGTCAGCGAACCAGAAATCCGGGTAAGGAATTCTGTTAACCCGGGAGAAGGTGTTAGGCATTCCCGGGTTCCGTGGTTCTAGCACGGTCGCTCAACTGTATTTGATTTTATCTGATTTCGAAATACGTTCTAGCTTATGTGCTTTTATTAGTAAACCGCTTTTATTTTATTTATCCGATTTTTAAACGAATTGCAACGTCGTGGAAATGCGCCTCAAACCACGTCGCACCAGTGCACCTGTGATTGTTAACACATTTCGACTTCGTTGAGATTGGGATTTGGGTCACATAAATGTGCACCCGTGTTTAGGAAGGTAGAATTATCAAAAACGCGCCTAAATTATCTTCGGGGAGGGCCGTGAAATTCGCTAAACGGTCCACCCCGAAGTCTAAGTATTTTGTATAAACATTTATCGAGGGCCCCGCAATTTATGTATCTTGTTTGGCGAGGCTCATCTCGTTATTTAAAGGCAAATCCTAAAGTGAACTATGATTTTCTATTGTCTCTAAAAGGGCCCTAATTATTTATTATGGTTCAAGCACTACTATATTTAAGTCCTTGACTTTCATTCAAAATCCAGCAATGCCCTTGGGCCTCAAACTCAGCCCAGTAAGAGTAAAATACGGTTAAATTCAAATGGGGCTTCAACAGACAGCCTTTAGGCCCAAGGTTATCAGTCAGGTTTAACAAAGGGCAATTGGACAAACTAAGGAACTTATTCTGAAATTAGCAACAACCAACTAATTATACACATTTCCCATTATGATATTTATTCGAGCCTGGAAATGAATCAACGAAATGAGTCAGTCACCCTTTTTTTTAAAAAAAAAAAACTTGCCAAAGCGTACGTGATTTCATGTAATTACAAACTCAAACATTCTGATGCTTCTATTTTGATTGAATTTCATCACTATCTGACTGCCCTAATCTGGAATCAAACGCATGAATGTAAAACAAATTCTAGCACTAATTGATGTGGTGAAACAACCGAACAACTTAACAAAATTCTAATGAGCAAACTAACAGGATGTTAANTGGTAACAGCTTTTGATCGGGCGCATGCGTCATCCTGGCTTTTCCTTATTTCCAATTGCAAACTTTTCTTCCTTTGTTTTTCTTCTTTTTCCTTCTTTTTTCTTCACTCTTGCCTTTGTCCTCTCTCATTCCTATTTCCTTCCTTTCTTGAGTTTTGTTTTTCCGCTCTTTTCTTTTCTTTTTGCCTTTTGTGGTTTTTCCTCTCTTTTCTCGTTTTTTTTTCTTTTTCTTTTGGTTATGGTCGAATCCTATGGAGATTGCCTACGTATCACGACCCCGCGTGAATCAGACCGAGCGTAGTTCTTGCAGAATAAATGTAAAGTAGAAGCAAAATATTTTTTGGGATTTTCAATTTTATTGATAGAAAATACGTCTATTACAAAGACTCAAAACTGACAGATTAAACAACTAACAGACTCTAATGCAGAAAAGAACTACAGACTCCATCATCCCTATTCTACTTTAAACGAAAATACAGACCTAATCAACTGACTGACTTTTACAGACTCCAGTAGAAAAGGAAATACAGACTCAGAAGACAATCATGAATACATTAAAGCTCCTGGCGCCCGCGGGACATCATTTGGTCTCGCCGCGGGCCTATATGCAAGTTCCCCTTATTTTGAATCGTGCTCATCCTGCACATTTATTAAGGTGATTTAATCACTTATTTTGACCTAAAAGGAAAAAAAATGACACTATTTTTGTTCAAATTTCCAATTTTAAAACAAACGGCCGGTTTTGCAGTTACGGCCTTTCAGCACTTCGGGGAGAAGATTTTAAGGCTGTGTCTGTTAACCGTTGAACTGACTCAGGGTGGCTGTTCTTGCAAAAACAGCCTTCCGGCGCCCTTTTGGGGACATTCGGCTTAGTTTAAACAAGAATGGCGGCACCCGACTTATTCACGACGAAATTAAAAAATTTGGCATTTTTGGCTATTTTTGGAAAAGGGGAGGTTGGACCCGATGAGGGTTGCCTACGTATCTCACATCCGGTGAGAATCAAACCAGCATAGTTCGGGCAAATAAATCTAACTATTTTGAAAACAAGACTCTTTTTTTGTTTTTGTTGGCAAATACACTATTTCTGCAAGCAAGATTCTTTTTTTATATTTTCTTTTCAGTGGCAAATAAAATAAACTAATTTGAAAATAACACTCTTTTTGTTTTTCTTTTCCATTGGCAAACTTAAAAAGAACTTTTCTTCTTTTTTTTCATTTTCTCAAAATTCGGCAGCATTTCGGCACTACTTGGACATTGGTTTTTCTAATATAGGTAATTAACTCTCCACACTACTATTCTCTCTTTTCCCCTTTTTGTTTCTCAATTTTCGAGATATTCAAAGCCGGTCAGCATGCGAGTCCAAAACAGATAAATGCACAAGTAGGATGCATCAGGATGGTCCATTATTCCGGGTACACCTGTCCTAGACGGACCCAACCCCTGTGTTGAGTCCCCTAAGTCAAAATGCACGTGATGCAGATAAGCGTTCCTACTAGGGATCCGGCATGAAGTCAAGCTCTTCTAGGTTCAAAACCTGGGTATGTGTTCTAGACTGTGTACCCGAGCGGACAACTCGAGTCGAGGAGGGGGCTACGTACCGGGAACCAAAAGGCCATCCGGCTTAGTAACTTGTCCGGCCTCTTTCTTATTTCAGGGTATTGACACTAACAGAATAGGGAGTCTCAACCAGTAAGCACATCCCCGGAGGTGAGAAGAGAAGGGTTTCGGCACAGTTTATATACAGTTCAGATAATATCAAAGCGGTAAAAAGCAACATTTCGCACATTTAGCATGAAACATGTAGGAAAATCAGATAAAGCCAAATACAACAATATATCTAAGCTCGAATTTTGAACCCAGAACCAAAGTTCTGGGTTCTGTCCCCAGCAGAGTCGCCAGAGCTGTCACACCTCCTTTTTACATACCTACCCCGAAGGATAAATGTATAAGGGAGTTTTTCCATTTAAAGTGACATTATTCGAAATGGGATTATTTATTTATTTTTCAGAGTCGCCACTTGGGATAGGATTGGCTTTTGGTGTCCCAAGTCACCGGTTTAACTTGAATCCCAGATCGAGGAAAATTTTGACTTCCCATTTGGAGTCTGCGAACCAGAAATTCTGAATAAGGAATTCTGTTGACCCGAGGGAAGGTGTTAGGCACCCCCGGATCCCGTGGTTCTAGCACGGTCTCTTAAATTATTATAATTGGCTAAAAATATGATTTTAATACATGTTTTAACTTATGTGCTTTTTAAATTTAAACCGCTTTTATTATTTATTTTTAAAGAGAATTGCAACGTCGTGAAAACGCGTCTCGAACCACGTCACATAAATGCACCCGCGGTTTTTGACACATTTCGACTTCGTTGAGATTTGGATTTGGGTCACATAAATGTGCACCCGAATTTAGGAAGGTAAATTATTAAAATAACGCGCCTAAAGCAACTATGCATTTTTAACTTTGCGAGGGCCATGAAAAACTCAACTAAATAGCACACCTCGATTCTAATTTCAAAGGATTGTACTCAACTAAAGCAAACTACGGATGTTTATGAAGCCTAAGTATGCTACTATTGATCCAAACAAATAAAGTAGAAATACATTCTTGTTTTTTATTTTTTATTTTACTATAACAATTTCAAAATATGGCAATGACACTTTAATTCGATTCTATGTGCAAAGATCGGAAGAGC
>NW_017673474.1:14954-28123 GCF_001879085.1 Nicotiana attenuata
ATTAAAGAACAATTAAACCTATTAATGAACTACTCTTGACAACTAAATCAAAGTGAAACGATTAATCAACTAAAATGAGAATTGAACTTATCAACACCGAACTTACATTATCAAATTGAAGAAACAGATCATCAAAATGTAAACTAAACTAAACGATGAACAGAACTAATTCTTAACTAATGACAAAATTAACAGTTAGCAGAACTTCGAACAATAATCCAAATAAGAACAACTTCAGTTACTAAACCTAGATAGCTAACATTGAATCCTAATCCATTAATAACACAAAGCAAACATGGAAGAAAAAAAAATACAAAAATAAACTGAGAAACTCACTAGCCAATTTTAGATTCAACATTCGACTGACTTCAATGAGGTTCGAGGGCCAATGACGTCGAATTCCTCATGAGGGAAGAAAAGAGACCCTGGTGTGTTATCTGAAATCGATGGGATGAATTAGGGTTTTTGACCGAAATTTGGATTTGAAATTCGAGGGGCTCGGTCATGATTTGAGGAGGATTATTTATGGATTGGTGATGAGGAGATGGAGGAGGTTTGGTGGTGTAAATTTGGACCGATTTTGGCGATGCCGCCGCCGCGGACGGCGACAATACTTTCAGTTATTCGACGGCCTCCAGTGGGATTCGAAAGAGGATAATGGCATATTCGTGACGAGGACGTCAAGGCGGTATAGGGGTGTGAATCTGGGAGCCATCGGAGAAAGTGACATTTTCTCCGGCGGCAGCGTTGGTGGAGTTACAGAGGTGAGTACGAGGAAGAAGCAGATGTATCTAGGGTTAGGATTATTTTCAGACCATTTTAACTAATAATGAGATGACACCAGGGCCGTTAGATTAAAGGGGATGAAGGGCCAGGATTGATCAACGCCAAAACGGCGTCGTTTCGGGGAGTCGTTGAACCGGACTGGGTCAGGGAAATGGGTTGGGCTGGGTCCGTTTGATTTTTATTTGGGCTGAGGTTTGGTTAAGTTGAAATGAGCCCAATTTTGGTCTCTTATTAAGACCACCCTTTTGTAATTTTTCTTTTGTTTCCCTTTTTTTATTTCTTTTATTTAATTCTTTGTATTTCAATTTGTTTTATATTTTCTGATTTTATTAAAATGCTAAACTAAAACTTAAAACCAAATTAAAATTAGATTTCCTAATTTCCATACACTAATTCCTAATTTAAATGACAACTAAGACACTAAAATGCAAAAAGGACCACTTTTGTTATTTTCTTTGTATTTTATTCTAAAACAACTTAATTACTAATCTAAAATGTGAAATTAAATTTTAAATGCAAATGCCAATTATTTTTTTTGTATTTTTTCACCGATTAAAATGCACAAATAAAGTGCAAACAATTAACACAAAATTCACAAAGTTGCAAAAATAATGAAAGAGATCATTTGTTTGAATTTTGGGAATAATTTTCACATAGGGCAAAAATCACGTGCTCACAGGCACAAGTTTTAGAATTTCGAGTCCTCCCTTTCTTACCGTGTTTTCTTTTTGCAGGCTTTTGATAAGCTTAAGTCCGAGCTGCTTCGCCCGGAGGCCAGGCTTCGCAAATCTTTGGATAAGGAAAAATCGCTTAGGCGCATTTGCGAAGAAAAAGAAAACGAGTTGGTATGCTTACTGTATGAGGCGAGTCGGAGCTTGAATTAAGAGAGCTATTTGAAGGAGCAGGTAGTTTTTGTTCCGACTGAGCGCGTGTTCTTTCTTCTAGGTCCTGAGGCTAGTGTTTTGGTTATTTCAGTTGCAGAAAAGGGGAGGACCTGGATCGCCTTAGGAACGAAGTTGACCGAACCAAGAGAAAGTATGATGAGTTGAAGGCTCGGTCGGACATTCAAACTTTAGCGGAGGAGGGTGCTCTGGGCAAAGTCTCCGCCCTTGAGACTCAACTTCGCTTAGCTTGTGACAATGATTTGGTTCAAACAAATGTGATTACGAAGATCGAGTCCGAGTTTTCGAGGGTCAGGGCAGAAATCATTGATGCCCGGGCTGAAGCCGTGATGAGCCGAACTAAGGCTGACTAGGAGATGGCGATTTATTTGAAGGATGCTGCCGATGCTCAAGCTGAGCTGCGAAAGGCCCTCGATCGTGAAGGCAGGATCAAGGAATATGCTCGTTGCAAGTGTCGAAGAAAGACCCTCGAGGAGATCCGTGCTAGGGGTTTTGTCCTCTCGGAAGAGTTGGCGCGAGCGAGGGCGGACGAGCATGATGCTCGGTTACTTCTGTCTGATACCCCCAGGGGGGAGGCGTAGATTTTATCATCTGTATGTAGCATTTTCAAAGCATGTAGATGGAGATTGCATTTTTTCGTATATGTGTATATAAATAAAACCTCGTGGCTTTACTTCTTCTGTATCCCTTTCTGTCTCGAATTTGATCGAGTGAACTAGTCCTTTCAGTCGATAAGAATCCTTGGATTCCCGATATGGCCCTGAGGCTCATCGGGCTGGCCTATAGGTTTTTATGTACTCGGCCGATGCGAGCCTTCCATATAAGCTGGCATTTGAGCTCTTATGCTTTTGTTTTTAGACATGTTTTGATCAACTGCTTCTGGTTTAGTCTCCGAGTCGGGTTTCGACTCGAGCTCATTTGACCCTCAAGTTTTTGATTTGTGTGGGCTGGCGACAATAGCTTTTACGCCTTGGGTCGATGCGACCTTTCAATGTAAGCTGGCGTTTGAGCTCTTACGCTTTTGTTATTGGGCATTTTTAGTTAACTGTTTTGGGTTCAGTCTCCGAGTCGGGTTTCGATTCGAGCTCATTTGACCCTCAAGTTTTCGTATTTTAAGCTGGCGACAATGGCTCTTACGCTTTAGGTCGGTGCGACCATTTATGTGGGCTGGCGACAGTGGCTCTTACGCTTTGGGTCGATGCGACCTTTTGTGTAGGCTTAATTTTCCCTTGATAAGGATTTTTTTAAAGTGTTTTCCTGACTCTTCGACAGTTTAATAAAAAACTTCGAATGTGAGTCGTTATGTGGCGATGATCGAGCACCTCGGGAGGTTTGGCTCGGAGGCTGAGTATCTCGAAGCCAGTGTTTAGGAGCTGACATGGCTGAAGCTCTTTTGCCTATGTCGAGGGTAGCCTGTTTAACCGATTTTTTTCGAAGTAGATTCGAAGTAATAGAAGGCCTGTGATTTTGTAGCGACGGTCGGGCGTCCCCAAGTCACGTTAGTTTGGCTGGTACAGCCTTATGACCGTAGTCATTTGTGCTTTGGCCGGAGCCATTTTTGATCCCGAGTGAAGTAGTTTCTGCATCTATATCGAGGGTATGCCTTTTAGGGGACTTACAAGTTCGATATATAGCCTTGACTTTAAGATCGGGTTTATGTCTTTAGCAAGGTCTTACAAAATTTTCATGACTTTGAGGTCTTACAGTTTTTAGATACTTGGTACAAGTATGGTTCATGCCTTGCTCGAGGTCTTACAGACATTGTCACTTGGTACAAGTGCGGTTCATGCCTTGCTTGAGGTCTTATGGATATTATTGTTGCTGCCTTATGTAGGTCTTACAAGACCGAGTCTGCTCGCTCGGAGTCTTACGGCCTCGGGTTTTTAATGAATGGTGATTGGCGACAGTCCCCGAGTGATCAAGGGTCTTTAAGCTCGAGAGCCATTGCGATAGAGATGATGACTTGATGGCAGTCCCCGAGCTTATCGAGGATTTCCCGGCTCGAGAGCCATTACTTGCAAACTTGGTGTTGCCTCATTGAGGGCTTATGATTTTGGCGACTCCGACCCTGAGGTCATGCTTTTTAGATTTTGACGCAAGTCCCCGAGTGTTCGGGGCATTTTCGACCTTGGAGATGTTTTGTGATTTTCATGTTGCCTCATTGAGGGCTTATGAGTTTGGAGTCTCGACCCGGAGGTCGTTCAGGCGTTAAGTCGTCGATGCCAGTCCCCGAGTGTTCGGGACGTTTTTGATAGAGGATCCATTTTTGCAAAAAATACCGAGTTTCTCTTGAGGCGTGATATGCTTTGATGAAAAGTATTCTTCAATCACTTGGTACAAGTGTACATGCTTTTGCTGTTAGGAGCTTGGTTGTTCTATGCGGACACGGTTCGTTTGACCGTTTTGGTCCGGTACATTATTTTCCTATCGGAACCCTGTTCGGCATGTCTTAGCTTCTTCGAGAAGCTGACCTTCCGGGGGGATGCCCCCCAGTATTCGAGGTTGATTGCAAAAGAAGCCTTGAATACTTGTTGAGTTTTCTTAGGTAGCATATAGGTGTTGCCTCGTTAAAAATCTTGCCGGTAAAACCCTTTTTGGGATGAAAACCCGGTCGAAGGAAAAGAGTGCAACGCATGCTTTTGAAACCTAAGGCCTTCGAGTTGGAGTGTTTTGGCCATTTTGATTGATTACCTACACTTGGGTCAGCGTAGAATGTAATTGAAAGAGAAAAAAGAAAGTCATACCTCAATGTGGAGTGCGTCGGCGATGTTTCGACCATTTGTCCTGAGGATGCGATATGGTCCTTCGCTTTGTTTAGTTCAAACTTAGCCTAGTTAGCTTGCTATCGCTATTTTACTGTTTGATTATCCTTTGGCTCCTTTGAGGGTGGATGCACTGGTGTTGGTGCTACATCATGCACCGCGAACATTTCCCTCGTCGCATGTTGTTCCCCGTAGACGGTTTTAATCCCATCCTTTGTCGGGAATTTCATCATTTGGTGGAGGGTGGACGGTAATTCTCTCATGCAGTGTATCCACGGCCTCCCGAACAAGGCGTTGTACCTCATGTCTCCTTCAATAATATGGAATTTGACATATTGGGTTACGCCGGCCACGTTGACTGGGAGGGTGATTTCTCCTTTCGTTGTTTCACTCGCCATGTTGAATCCATTGAGGACTCGAGTAGCGGGCACGATTTGGTCAAGCAGTCCGAGCTGCTCGATTACCCTCGACCTGATAAAGTTGGACGAGCTACCTGGATCCACGAGTACACGTTTTATTTGAGATGTATTTACGAGGAAAGAGATTACCAGTGCGTCATTGTGAGGTTGAAACAAGGCCTCAGTGTCCTCTTCGCTGAATGTGAGGGCGTCCTCGGGTATGCACCCCCGGGTTCGCTTTCTCTGGTGATGGATATTTTCGTCCTTCTCATCACGGGTTCCTGTGGAGCATCGATGCCTCCCACGATCATGTGGATAACATGCTGCGGCTCATTCGTTTCATTCTTATTGGCCACCTCTCTTTCCCGGAGCTGGTTTTTGGCCCGATCACTTAAGAATTCTCGGAGGTGACCTTTATTGAGTAGTCTGACTACTTCTTTTCGGAGCTGGTGGCAATCCTCGGTCCTGTGGCCATGTGTGTTGTGAAACTCACACATTAAGCTATGATTCCTTTGCGAAGGATCCGATTGCACAGGCCTTGGCCACTTGGCATCTCTGATTTTGCTGATGGCGAACACGATGTCTGATACATCGACGTTGAAGTTGTATTCTGACAGGCGAGGTGCCTCTGCTGGCCCCGTGTGCCTATCAAACCCGGCTTTGCTGATGATTCCCCGAGGATTCTGTCCTCGGTCCATCCTTCGATCGTTGCGGGGTACGTTGCGCCTCGAGGTGTTCCTCCTATCTTCGATGTATGGCTTGTACCTCTCTTTGTTTGGTTTTGGCTCTTTTGCCAGAAGCCTACTTGGATATACTGAGCCTGAGGGGGCCCCCAACTGGTCGTCCTCGACCCTGATTTTCGACTGGTATCGGTTATGAACATCCGACCAAGTCACGACCGGGTACTCGACTAGGTTCTGCTTCAGCTGTTTCGAAGCTACCGAGCTTCGTTCGTTCAGACTTTGAGTGAAGGCTTGCACCGCGCAGTCGTCAAAGATCGCTGGTAGTTCCATTTGGAAGCAGGATACGAACTCTCGCTGCATCTCATTATCTCTCTGTTTAATCTTGAAGACGTCGGATTTCCTTGTTGCTAGTTTGATGGCGCCAGCATGTGCCTTGATGAAAGAATCCGCTAACATGGTAAATGAATCTATCGAGTTTGGGGCCAGGTTGTGATACTACATCATTGCCCCTTTAGAGAGCGTTTCCCCGAACTTTTTCAGCAGGACGGACTCGATCTCGTCGTCCCTTAAGTCGTTACCCTTTACTGCACAAGTGTAGGCGCTGACGTGCTCGTTGGGGTCTGACGTTCCGTTATACTTTAGGAGGTCGGTCATTCTGAACTTCTTCGAAATGGGTTTCGGGGGCGCTTCCTGTGGGAACGGCTTCTGTACGAACTTCTTTGAGTCCACACCTTTCAAGATCGGGGGCGCTCCTGGAGTTCGGTTGACCCTGGAGTTGTAAGTCTCGACCTTCTTATCGTTAGCTTCTATCATTTTCTCGCCCGATTTGATCCTTCTGGTGAGGTCCTCGAGCATCTTTACGATGACGGGATTGGACATCGACCCGTTATTGCTCGATCTCTTCGGTGCCTGTTCGGCCGGGGCAGCTGTCCCCGGTGCTACCGTGCTAGGAGTTTTCTGGTGGCTTTGCAGCTGAGCAATAGCCAGCTGTTGTGCCTGCAACATTTCATAAATAACATGAAGGCTAACCTCTCGTTCTTCCCGGGCCGGGGTTTTCTGGGCTTCTTGTTGGTCGCCTTGGTGTATGCTCCTGTTAGTGTGGGAGCTTATTTCGACGTGTTGAGCGTCGCGCGAGTCTTCGTCCACCAAAATTGGTCCTGGTGCATTCTCAAGGTTTCGTGGTGGCTCATCATCACTTGGAACGGCCACACCATTTTCTCCGTGGTTCTCAAGGTTATTGTTTACTGAATTAGACATTCTGACCTGAAATCAAAGATCTTTGGACAAGAAAAAGCGTGAAAGATAACTTGCGTTGTGTAATGGAACCAGCAAGAAAATAATCACTACTATTTTTAGCCCCACGGTAGGCGCCAAACTATTTACCGTGAAAATGGTAACAACAATTAAATTTGATTATGGGACTCTAAAAATACGTGATCTATTTTTATGCCGGTTGTTAAGCAGTTGATGCTATGTATGTGAGACTTAGAAACGAAATAAGGGCTAAGGATAAGGTGATGGTCAAACCGATAGATTAGCAATCGGGCCTCGAGCTTGTCGATTCGGGGGCCTCGAGGTCGATTTCGGGGCTCAACTGTGAGCTATCGAAGGTAATCGAAGTGTGACTAACAGTTATAATAAAATCAAAGAAGGCTCTTTATGGCCAATGATAAGCAATAAATGATGAACAATAATGAAGATAATAAATGAGAGCAATAATATCAAGAGAGTATGTAAGAGAACAGAGAGAATTTTGTCTTATATTTCTTATGGAGCAGTTGAAGCAGCAGATGCTTACAAAATGATAAGGACTCCCTTTATATAGGAGGGAAATCTCAACAAAGTACAAAATACATTAATGACAAAGGAGCGGAGATGGGACAACTAGATATGACACCCTGATTCAGGGCTAAGGCAGCCCACTAGGCTCTGTAAGTCCTAGCCGTGTACCTTGGGAACTTCCCATTTCCACCACTACCATGATCATTACTACCCTGGAGTCAAGTGTTGTCGACCCTCGAGGAAAGATACTCGGCCGTGTCCTCGAGCCTTCGAGGTGTTTTGCCAAGTGCCTTGATGACGAGAAATTGGACCCTCCGATTTCACCATATATAAAAAGTACTAAAGTATTCGCAAGAGCTATAGATTATGATAATGATAAGTGCATCAATCAACATTAGAGGACAAATATTCCAAAGGTGGGAATGATGTTACACCCCATATTTTCGTACGTGAAAGTACGCCATAAGTAAATTGATGAAAGATCGAAAATGAGATGGTACATCCCGCATTTTCGTACGTTAAAGTTTCATCGTAAGTTAATCGACGTAAGCTCGGGAATGAGGTTATCTTGAGGTTATAAGTATTACGCTATTTCAAACAAGTGATAAGTAAATTCGTGAAGGTGAGAGGGTAAGCGAATCGAAGAAAGTGAGTTTCGTCGAAGTTTGTCAATTTGGGGATAAAATACGGTCCGAGCTATAATACCCGGCATTTATGGACTAGTGCCATACAAGGTACCACATGACCATGATAGTAAGGTGTGTAAAGTGTGTTAAAAGTAAGTAGTATTTTAAGTAATTTGAGATAATTCTTAATTATGTGAGTAATTGGTTAATTATTGGATTAGTGGGGGATTAATAAGTTGATTAAGGAAAGGGGTGAATTATTGGATAGGCTTGATAAAGACCCAATGTGGCAGCCCATAAAGTCTTGATCAAATCACAAATAATCAGTCTTATTTCATGAAGCAAGATAGAATATTAAGAGAGATTGGTGGCTTAGTCATCACATATGTGGGGCCCACACCCACTAATATAAAGGGCTTCTCTAAATCACAAATATGGAGATGGTTACAACTATTATGTGACGGATGAAGCTTCGGCAAGAAATTCATATTAAATTATCGCGTAATAGCAATGGGATTTGCAATTCTAAGAGAGCACAGTACAATCTTTCTCAAGAATATCATACGAATTTTTCCCTATTTCGATCTCGCCGTTACATGTTTTGTCGCGATTGGCGTGTGTTAGAAGGACTTTTAAGAGACTCGGTTCAGGTATGTTAAGGCTATCCCTTCTTTCTTTTTTGGCATGATCCATACGATACAAACGAAAAGAGCAAATTCACAACTTTCATAAATGACTCTATTCATAGAAATACTAGAGGTGCCTATATTATTGATTCCCAATGTGTCCTATTGTTCTATCATCTGTTCATGGGTCTCAGAAAATATGTAAGTTGATAAAGTTTATTTCATGATATTAATCAAAGACATAATGGTCTTATGATATTCCGAGAGATTTTATCGACGTAATTCTCATGCATTTCATTCATATATATATATACATATATATATGATTTTATGAAAGCATATACCTATGCATGGTATGATATTTATACGCATCATTATAAATATTAATGATCGACAGAGTTATTCAGACTTATATGTTGAGTCTTTTACTCTATGTTTCTCTCATGTCTATTATTTACTGATTTTCATTCCTTACATACTCGGTACATAATTTGTACTGATGTCCCTTTTGCGTGGGGACGCTGCATTTCATGCCTGCAGGTCTCGATAGACAGGTCGAGAGTCCTCCAAGTAGGCTATTAGCTCAGCGGAAGGTGTTGGTGCGCTCCATTTGCTCCGGAGTTGCTATTTGGTCAGTATGATTTGGACGTGTATTGATTTGTATGGCGGGGTCCTGTCCCGACCTTTATGGTGTTGATCTACTCTTAGAGGCTTGCAGATATATGTCATGTATATGAAAGATAGTATGGCCTTGTCGGCTTATGTTCAGTGCACGAGTGATCATTTTAGCCTTATAGGCCCGTAGGCCATATGTATAAGTTTGTATTACATGTTGGGTCGTCCTATGTTGAGTGTTCCCTCATGTTTCATTCTAGTTATCTCACAGCAGCCTTTCCGTTTCATTTACCTATGATAATATAATACGAAAGATACATTACGTTGGTACTCGGTTGAGTAAGGTACCGAGTGCCCGTTTGGCCCATTGGTGTGGGTCGTGGCACCGCTATCTCCTTACCTCTTCATCATATGCATGCAATAAATAACACGATGCATTGACCACCAAGTAGATATCTTGAATTGAAAACCTATTAAAATAAGCCACAATAGACAAAGACATATCCTACCTCCTCTTTGCAGATGACCTAATTCTATTTGCTAAGGCTGACAACTCCAGCGCAACCTATATCATTAACATATTCAACTTCATTGCCCACCAATCCGGCCAAAGTATAATTTTTTCAAAATCAAAAATTAATTTTTCATCCAATGTACCACCTATAGAACAAGCAACGCTGGCTACAACTCTAAACATTAAGATAAAAACAAATGTAGGTAAGTATCTAGGTTTTCCAATCACTAACATGCAAAGCTCTGATTACCAATTCATTTTAGACAGGATGAATATTAGGCTAAAAGGTTGGAAAGCCAACTTATTGTGCTTATCTGGCAAAGTAACACTTATACCACCGACCCTCTCAGCAATACCTACACACTCCATGCAAATAAACCTTCTACCAGCTAAGATTAGAAATAATATTGATCGCATTCAGTGCAACTTTCTATGGGGGTCAACAACAGACAAACGGAGAGTTCATTACATTAAATGGAATACAGTAACTTTCTTTAAAAAAGAGGGTGGCATGGGACAGTATAAAGCAACAGGAAAGAATATTGCACTCCTTTCTAACCTGCTATGGAGATCACACACAATCCTGACTCCCTTTGGGCAAAAATTCTTAAAGCAAAATATACCAACACATAAAGAAAAAATCAAACGGTTTTCAAAAATAAATATTCCTACATCTGGAAAAGTGCTGCCAAAACATATTCTTTCTTCTCAGAAGGCATAGTTTGGAACATTGAAAACGGGTCAACAGTACGACTTTGGGTAGATAGATGGATTACAGGTAGCACACGCTATGTGAATTAATTGAGGGACCACTCCAAAAAGATGATTTTTCTAAAATAGTCAACAGTATCATTACCAATAATAACTGTACTCTAGACGAACTAGCATATGACCTACCAAATACGATCTCTGCCATCATACAACAAACCTGCATCCCTTTCTCTGAATACCTAAATGACTCATTCTTCTGGAAAGAAACAGAGGATGAGAACTTCACAACAAAATCAACTTACAATCTCTTCACCAGACTAATAGGGAATACCAGACAATAGGAGCCTTTCATCACTTCTGGTTATGGAAAGCACACTGCCATAATAAATTAAAATCCTTTGGCTGCTACTACACCAACCCCATTGATATAAGGAAAACAATTATGTACGCAATGGAATATCTCTATCTCACAAATCAAAACTTCAAACACCTATAAAGAACAAAGCACTGATAAAATGGACCCCCCACCACATAACATCTATAAACTCATTAACAATGGAGCACACCAATAAAACTCCAACAAAGGAGGAGCAGCCGGAATCATCAGAGATTCTGAGGGTGGATGGATTGATGGATTCTGTTATCATACAATGGCTTCATCACCCATCCAAGCTGAAATCATCGCCCTACTGAAAAGATTGGAACTTGCATTCACAAAACCAAGAATGGTGCATCACATATGGAGAGTGAGGAATGGTGCTCATTGGTATCAAAAAGTACCTAGACCTCACATGATAGTTAACACTACCAAGGAGAAATGCAAAAGGAAGATTCATGACATACTGGATAGGAGATCAATAACGCAAAACCAAAAAGTATGGATAAAAAGTTTACTGTAAATAGAGAAGCACAATTATAATGGGATAGTTATAGTTGATCAGATAGGACTATTTAGGGGAGTAAGGAAGAATATGAGGGAATTAATTGTAAATGTTTGTTCTGGTGATCAATAAAATTTCTTATTTTCACAAAAAAAAAAAAACTTGCGTTCACAAAAAAGCAAATACCACTTATAGTGGAAACAGACTGCCAGGTATTACTGCAACTACTACATGACAATTCTCACACTAAAGCTAATGCTAATCTTCTCCATGATTGCAGGTTCCTATTAAAAGCACTGGATCAACCAAAAGTTAGGCATGTCTACTATGAAGGAAACCAAGTGGAACACACACTAGCAAAGTTTGGGAGTAACTGTTACTCACATACTACTGCCGAGTGTGGCGAACACTTCTGGAGTGAACCACCTTTATTTGCTTTCTCTACTTTCCGCAAAGACAATTTAAGGACTGTTTCAATAAGATCAGTCCGGCACTATAATAACTCTATTTACGTTTAATGCTTAATAATAATCAGTGTCCCATGCGCCTATATCAAAAAAAAAAAACACTCATAAATCTTATGTAAATATTATGATATCTTTCTTCTTTTCTTCTTTACCATGATTGTTTTAAAATGTTTTTTCCAACTCTTTCTTTTTCTCCAGAAATTCTCCAAACTGCTTAGCCTTCTAACTTCTCTAACCTGTCTTATAAAAAGAGGAAATCTTGAAGGTATATCTTCTAACTTCTAACAAAGCCTATGCATAAGTGAACACTGGAGCGTAAAATTCTTGACAGGGGAAGACAAGAGAGTGATGTATGTTCTGGCCGTCACTTTTTACAGTGTATCCAACTTGAGAATGAGATATTAATTCAAAAAGTAACAAATAACTGGGGAATAGGAGATTCATGGGAGGTTTATTTAAATTGTTATTATATGGTAATACAAGATACGTGTCTTTCATGTTAATATTTCTCATTTGGTTATGTGATATGTGTTCTCAATCTAATTTTTAAGGTATATTTAATTTGGGGTTTGGGATTAGCTCCAGTGATGTTTGCTCCATTATCCTTCAATATAGCCCTAGATTTATGATATGTGTCCTTCACAAAAATCAATGGACAAACTTGTTTTAGTTAAAAAATATTTTAACCATGCCTCTCTTTGACCCTCTTGAAACTAGGTTCACTATATTCCCCTTTTTTACCTCTTATTATCCAAAAGCTCAAGATTGAAAAAAAATGGTGACAAGTGACAACTGATGACCTTAGCGTGATGCCTTAATTTCAGTTATTAATAATTATGATCTTGATTCTTGATGCATTAGTTTACCGTCTCTATTGAGCGCCGTCGACTGAATGTGCGAAAATTCAATTTTTGATTTAGAGAAGGGAATTGGTCGAGAGACACGAACACTGAACTGGAAAATTGATATAGCAACTATCAAGATTAAACCCATTACTTGGCTCCCGTTTGGCCATAGATTTTTGCTTCGTTTTTAAAAAAAAAAAAATTGAAAACATTATTTCTTTATGAAATATGATGATGTTTTGGGGAAAAAAACTTCAAAAATTTTCAAGTTCCCTAAAACTAGTTTATGGCAGTTTTAGGGTGAAAATTTTTATTCCACTCAAAAAAATTCAACTTTTCTTCAAATAAAATGCATGTCCAACACAACTTCAGTTTTCAAAAATTATTTTTTTAACACAACTTTAAAACTTTTTCAAGTTTCAATCAAATCTATGTACTTGATCTTTTCAACAATACAATCAAGAAAAGTAATATATATATATATATATATATATATATATATATATATATATATATATATATATATATATATATATATATATATATATATATATAAAGAAGGAATTTTTAC
>NW_017673474.1:28131-64961 GCF_001879085.1 Nicotiana attenuata
AAATTTCACAGTTGGCCTCTTTTTCATCACTTTTGACTCCAAAACTGCTCCTTAGTCGTCTTTATACATATATTACCTACAAATCATGAAAAGCACTAATAAGAGCATTTTGTCATCACTTTTAGCATTAAAACTACACAAGAAGGTGATTATTTAAGGTGTGATTATAGTCAAATTCACCTATTATCAAGCCTGATTCCATGTTCCTAGGTCTGTGATCGTACCTTTGATTATCTTGTCTTGACCGTGAGTCCTTTCCCGCGGGTCCCATGTATGGCTCGTACCTGTTTTTACCGGATCTCTTTTCATTTTCCACACGCTTTGAACTTACCTTTTCTTCTGTTTTATGTCGTAAAATAATGTCTTCTTCAATCCTCATCTTTGTGCTGTATCTGTTGTAGACATCATTCCACGTTGTTGCTGGGAATTCTCGAAGGCTTTCTTTGAGTCGCCTCGTGGCTTCTGAACTCTTCTCATTTAAATTACTAGCAAAGGCTATGGCTGCCCAATTGTCAGGTACTCGTGGCAGCGTCATTCTTTCCCGTTGAAATCTATCTACGAACTCTCTAAGCAACTCTGAGTCTCCTTGCTTGATTTTGAAGATATCTTCCATTCGCTTTTCAACTTTTTGAGCTCCCGAGTGTGCTTTGATAAATAAATCTGCAAGCTTAGCAAACGAATTTATAGAATTTTCAGGTAAAAGAGAATACCATGTTAGGGCTCCTTTAGTGAGTGTTTCACAGAATTTTTTGACCAAGACCGACTGAATTTCTTGCTTAGTCAAATCATTGCCCTTGACACCTGTTGTGAATGCAGTAACGTGATCTCGTGGGTCTGATGTACCATCATACTTTGAAATATCAGGCATTTTAAACTTCTTTGGAATTGGAAGGGGAGCAGCACTTGGCTTCCATGGTTGTTGGGAATATTTATCTATATCTACGCCCTTGATCACGGGCGGTACTCCAGGTATTTGCTCTATGCGTTCATTTTGCTCCTTAAGCTGTTTCAGTAAGGTTAGTACTAGACTTTGTAAATCAGAATTAACTGGATTACCTGGGTCTCTCTCTTGTGTTTCACTAGGGGTTCCACCGGTGCCAGAATTAAACAATCCTGAACGAGGATTCTCCAAAGTGTTGTTGTTTGGAGCAGATGTAGGTGGAACAGCAGGCAATTGACGAACAAAAGCTTGGAGAGCGTTATTAACTTGAGCAACGATAAGTTTTTGCAGAGCCTCATTCATGGTTTCAACGTTTTCAAATTGAGCCTGTCCATCCGTATAAGATCCATCAGGAGTGCCTTCACGAGATCGTCGTGGGGAGCCTCGTGGAGAACCTTGTGGAGAGCCTTGTGGGGAATCTCCCTGAAGTTGTTGGATTGTCTGAATTTCTGGGTTTCCTTGAGTGTTGTCATTGTTATTTGACATGATTGACGCAATCAGGAAAATTAGATTTAGATATGCTTGATTATCAGATTCCCGGTAACGGAACCAAATTGTTTAACCACAAAAATAGAATTTCAGTTAAACTAGAAATTAAGAGAAAAAATCGGGTTACTGATAATCAGAAGACGAAAAGAATAAAGAATTTAGGAGAATAATAAAGCAGTAAATAAGTTTGTACTTCAATGTAATCTCAATGATATTTCGTGTCCCCACAAATAATGAGACCTCCTCCTTTTATAGTTGTCTTTCCTAGGAAAAGGTATAACACCTTAGCCTTAAAGAGGCAATTATGAGCATTAAATAACATTAAATGAAACATTACACAATCATTCAGAATCAATATTGATTCTCTAACGTATTTGTCATTTAATACTGAATTTAAACTCCTTTATGCCCTCAGATTCATATCTTCAATTCCTTCTGACCTCCTGACTTTAATTAAGTTAAATAGATACGAGACTCGTATCTTTTGAATAGCTTCTCGTGCCTATTTAACTTTCTTCTCCTCATATCTGATATCGCCCGTGCCTCTTAACCGACCATCCTGCTTTGACTATTTGACCGATCCACGTGTCGTGCCACGTCACCTTCAATATAAATTCAGTTTTTTCCCAATACAATATTATCTCTTTCCGTCTTCTTGAGCCGAGGGTCTTTCGAATATAGCCTCTCTACTCTCCGGGGTAGGGATAAGGTTTGCGTACACTCTAGCCTCCCCAGATTCCACTTGTAGGAACTCACAGGATTATTATTATTTGTTGTCGTTGTAGTTGTCACACTGGGTAAATTTTATCAAGGGTTGATACTTCATTAATTTTGCCGTAGAGTTCCAATATAAATTCATTTTCGAAAGTTTTATGGAAATAAAAAGAAAATGGATGAAATTTATTTACATCTCTCAATCTGCTTATAAAATTAATCTCCTGATGAAATTTTGAACAGTAGACATTATTCTCCCGGCTTAAACTTTTACATTAATTGTTGCTATGTTAAAGTTAAACAATATGTGTATCTCAATTTTAACTCAGAAATTTTATTTATACTCTAAAAGTCTAAATTGTGTCTTGATCTCCTTATTATGACCTTCAACTTGCATGATAATCGTACCAGCCGCATATTATATTATAATCAGGGGCGGATTTACATGGATCCAAAGGGTGTCACAGGACACCGTTTCGTCGAAATTTTTTACTATTTATATATATATAAAAATAATAAGTAAAACAAAAATACAAGATAACATCATTAAAAGTGACATCACTTGCAACAAAACAACTTAGTAGTCTAGTGGTTACGGGCCTCTTACTAAAAATAGTGACACCGTTTATGAAAAATCCTGCGTATGTCTATAATACACAAACTAGCAACATGATCAATGTTCATCATTTAGCCTGCCTATATATGATTTCTTTTATTTTTTCCCTTTCCTTTCATCAATACGGCTCAAGAAGTGCAAAGGACCTCCACCCACGACCGTTAGGTCTTGGGTTCGAGTCATGCGGGAGGGAAAATGTGAAAACACTATAAATCCTCCTAAACTGGGAGGAATCTTTTTTTAAAAAAAAAATGCAAAGGAGAATTTCCTTGTAAGACACTTTGAGCTTTGACAATATCATTTTCCTAATTCATGTTTGAGCTCTCCTTTTGGTAGGTGAAGGGCCACTACTAGTCCACGACAAGAATACTTGCGTTTTTTCTCCTCTTTTTTTATTTTATTTAAAGTAAAGACATATTGTTATTACGTTAATATCTCTTACCAACCTTATTTCCCCCACCATCTTTCTGAAAAATATTAAAAGATTAATTAATTAATTAAATTGTAGCCTTCCACCACAAGAGGAAAAACATTATTATATTCCTTTTCAATGAAATATGGTTCCTTAAGAAATTCAACTCAACCACTACTACCAACTTTTTTTGTCCTATTTTTCAACTTGTCCAATTATGAAGGAAAACACTACTCTTTACCAAACAAGGAAGTTGGTGAAAGTAGAAAAATTAATTAATACTATTTGGAATTCAACGAAATTGGAGAAAAAAAATCAGATCCTCGGATGCAAAGAATGTGGTTGATATGTTTCGTAATTGTAAAGACATTTGGAAGATCATGACATATTTGGATAATGTAAATTTTGTACATACGCATAGATCTTGGAATATGTTGTTCATAACTTAATTAATAGTATTTGGCCAAATTTTTTTTCGGTCAAAAATACTTTTTGCCAAAGTTAAGGTGTTTGGCCAGACGTTTAGAAGGAAAAAATAAAGAAAAATTACTTTTAGCCCGTTGCCGAAATTATTTATACCTGATAGCGGCAAAAATATATAAAATTTGTATATTTTTTATGTACAATATATAGAAATGTAAATATATAAATATATATTTTTCGGCTATTTTTGAGAGCGGCAACGTTATTTTCCCCAAAAAAATTATTTTGAATAGAAGCAAAAGCTATTTTTGAGAAGCTGAAAAAATAGTTTCTCCTTACTTTTGAGAAAATACAGATGGATACACTTTTAAATGCTAACTGTTGCTTAAAAACACTTTTCAAATTGATTAGTCAAACACAACCTTTTTCTCGCCAAAAATACTATTTTAAAAGCACGTTTGAAAAAAGTACAAAATAAGTTGATTTTAGAATTTTTGCCAAATGGGCTATAATTTTGATATATCTTTCTCTTCCACGTTGTGCCTTGGGAGAACATCTTCCCAAATTGGATCGTAAATGACGATGTACTAATTGTCAGATGAACAAAAAACAAGGTAGATTAAAGGAATTTTTACTTCATATAGCAAAGGTTAACACCTTATTTATTTTGAATAAATACCATTTGAAAAAATTATATTCTATAGATACATTTTAATGTTTATAGCAAAATATCTAATTTTGGTTACCTCCTATCCCTAAGCCACTAAATACGCTATTTAGTTACACTATTTTCTTTCTCTCTCTACTTTGATACATGTCATTCTTCCCTATTTTTTGGGCTATTCTCCGGCGCCAACGCTCTTGAACTAGACTCCGTCATTCTTCCACCAAATCCCTACTGCTGCTTTTCACAAACCAATTGCCAATATATTTCTCTTTCTTAACACTCCGCCATTCTTCCACCAAATCCCTACTGCTGCTTTTCACAAACCAATTGACAATATATTCCTCTTTCTTAACTTTACTACAACATTTTGCATATGTAGCTACAAAATACATTGTAGCTAAATATGAAAGTTACCGTAGCTAAACACTTTAGCCATATTTTTTTTTTCCGTAGCATCCGTAGCAAAATGTAGCGTAACTAAAAGTTAGCTACAGACTTTATATGATCCATGGCTAAGGACCAATACTTATTGCTACGAATATTTTCTGCGTTGTAGCTATGTTGATAATACTTTTTTGCTGCGAAATATATACTCATAGCAAATACTCCTAGTTTTTTGCCACGACAAATAAACTATATAGCAATCTTTATATTGTGCCACAAGGTGTTTTACTGTGGCAAAAGACTTAATTTGTTTGCCACAAAAATTCAAATCTTGTGGCTATTTTTACATTTTAGTTTCGTGACAATAGTACTTTTTTCAGCTACAAGTTCAAAAATTTATAGCTATGAATTGAAGTATTTGCCACAAATATTTAGGTAGCTCAAAATCCATTCTACTGCCATGAAATATATAAAATTACAGCTAAAGATTTCTTGATTTGCTATGGAAAGTGAAAATGTATAACCATATTTTTGCTACGCGATAGTGTATATATATATATAGCCATAAATTCAAGCTTTTATTGCCACAAATTAAAGAATTTGTTTCTTTACTACAAGAATAACTAGTCACAATAATTTTCGTAATAGCTAAAATTCTAAATATTTGAGATTCCAAAACAAATTCAAAGTTACACATAAGGCTTTTAATAACGTAGCTAAGAATAAAAGAAATTTACATTCGACAATAGGTTTTAAGTTACACAAAATTGTAAATTTCAAAGCATTCATGATACACAATTCTTGTACAACGCCATCTTGCTTGAGACACCATCTTCTTCTTTCACTCCTCCTCTCTGAACTTGTCATTGCTCTAAGTCCACCAATCTACCTGTCAATGAAAAAATA
The DNA here is from genome assembly GCF_001879085.1 of Nicotiana attenuata. Classification (NCBI taxonomy): domain Eukaryota; kingdom Viridiplantae; phylum Streptophyta; class Magnoliopsida; order Solanales; family Solanaceae; genus Nicotiana; species Nicotiana attenuata. The sequence continues at coordinate 33,683 of NW_017673474.1, forward strand.
TTCTAATACCGCGAAGCAAAAATAATTGATCATGTATGTATCACAGGTACCACAGAATAATTCTCAATCACTGTTTATCAAAAATAAAATACAATATCTATCAAATTGCTGGAATAGTTCACAAAATTTTACCCAAATAATCCAAGTGAAGCAGATATAAAAAGATTCACAAACTCTAAAATATAGAAATATGAGCTCACCTCTTATGTCTAAGAATAGAGAAGCGATTGGGTTCTCTCGCTCTTCTTTGTCATTCTCAGTCTTCTTAGTTTAACCGTGGTTAAAGAATGAAATAAAAAAGTGGGGAAGGGGAAGTGGCGGCGGGACACAGAGGAGGTCAGAGTGTTTATTAGGTTTTACAGACTTTTCTTTGGGCTAAATGGCCTTTGTAGTTTAGTTTATTTTACTAACTTGTTTTTTTTTTCTTTGGTAGAAATTTTACTAGCTTGTTGTTATATACTAGTATAGATTTTTGTTTTCTTTTGCTTCTTAATAATACACGTATATTATATGCAAAAAATGTAAGTGCTAAAGAATATAAGTAAACAAAAACTACCAAAAGCCAAAAAGAATAAATACTATAAATACTTAATTTATAATAAGTAACATAGAAACAATAAACTATTTAAATAAAATGAAGGTATTCTAATTTACCTTTTTCTTTAAAGCTTCTTTCGTACTATATGATATTGTTAGTTTATTATACCTATTTCAATTATATTAATTTTAAAAAAATTAGTGCTTAATTAGATTTATGATAATTATGAGGTTATCAAAATATCATTAGACAATTAATTATGCATATTCAAATTGAATACAATTAGTGATCAATAAATCGATAAAAGCACAAGGTTAATATTTATTTAAATTATATTAGAAAATCACAAGTAATACTTTGTTTAGTATGAATTATGATATACCAATTAATTTTTGTATAAACTCCTTTACCAACCATATAAAATTATCAACATTTTTGAAATAGAACCTAATAATATTGAAATTATTTAAGTTTATAAAATATCGAATAACAGTCGTAATAGAGACACGACCCCTTCTTGTATATGAGTTATATTAAATTCTTAAATATTTGATTTGGTGTACCAAAATTTTGGGGAAGATTTGGTCTTGGGAGAATCGCCTCTAGGGTATTAGGATTTGAGAAATGTGAAGAATGGGTGAAAATCCCATCCATGTTTCATTTTGAACAGTTGCAGATGTCACATTTGCGACCAGAGCTTCGCAATTGCGAAGCTCGCAAATGCGAACCTGTCGCATTTCTGCTACTGTCGCAATTGCGAACCTTTGGTCGCAATTGCAATGAATTGCCCCTCCCTAACTACTTCGCAAATGCGAAGAATAGTTCGCGATTGCAAACATGCCCAGGCCCAGGCCCAGCTTCCTTCGCATTTGCGATGGAAGCCTCGCAAATGCGACATTGACAGTGGTCGCAATTGCGAACCCTGACCTCGGATTTGCAAGGCCACTACTACAAAAAAGGTCTTTGGCGGCAATTATTTAGCAGCAATTACGTAATTGCCACTAATGAATTATTTAAGCTAAAATATTAGTGGCNCTATTTAGTTACACTATTTTCTTTCTCTCTCTACTTTGATACATGTCATTCTTCCCTATTTTTTGGGCTATTCTCCGGCGCCAACGCTCTTGAACTAGACTCCGTCATTCTTCCACCAAATCCCTACTTGATTTTCTGTTAATATATTTCAATGTATTTTTAACGTATCACGCTGTATTTTCATGTATTTCAATGTATTCATTGTCTTTTTTTTCATTGTAATTCAACGTATCTCGCTGTTCCATGTATTTCATTGTATTCACTGTCTTTTTTTTCATTATATTTCAATATATCCCGCTGTATTCTATGCATTTCATTGTATTCACTGTCTCGCTATATGCCATGAATGTATTCATATTTTTTTTAATTAATATAATTTATGTATTCAGATGTATTATATAATTTTTCTGAAGATTGCTATGTTTTGTGGTATTTTTCGGTTGAGAATCTTTTTTTATACAAGGAAATATAAATCTTGTGTGTTATAATTGAGTTTGTTGAGTTATATTAGGAGTCTATTATGTTAATTGATTCACTTTCCGTTTAAAAACAGTGTAATCCCCTGTTTCACGCCGTGAATACAGTCGAATACAATAATCTGTCCAGCTGTAATCCCATGTTTCACGCCATGAATACAGTCGAATACACTTGTCACGACCCGGATTTCCCACCATCGCGAGTTGTGATGCCGCCTACTAACGGAGGCAAGCCAAACATTTTAACATTCCCTAATTTCACCTCAACAATAAGAATGTAAATATAATGGGCCGTTTAAATTAAAGCGGAAGTCTTTAAAACATAGCTAACTGAAAACCCAAAATGCGGAAGTTTAACATTTCTCTACCCAAGACTGGTGTCGCTATCTCACGAACTACTAAAGAGTGCTACAAACAAGTCTGAATAGAAAATGCATAAATGTCTGTCTCGGTACAATGAAAACAAACTGAAAACATAGAAAGGGACTCCGGCCTGCGAACGTCAGCTAGACTACCTCGTAAGTCCCTGGACTGAAGTCAGCTCCCGATCAATATCCTACTGCTGTGGTCCAAAAGCTGCTCCGGTACCGTGATCTGTGCAAAAGAGCACAAAAGTGTAGCATCAACACAACCGACCCCATGTGCTGGTAAGTGCCTGGCCTAACCCCGGCGAAATAGTGACGAGGCTAGACAGGACTACCAAACCAACCTGTGTAGTTCAATATCTATATGCAATAAAAGGAAAGAACAAAGCAATTAAACAGTTAAGAGGGAGGGGAGCATACTATGGGGGAGTACAATCCGGATATAAAGTCAACAATTTACATAAGAAATAGGGCAATAACAATAATTAATGAGGGCGGGAAAATCAGCAGTTGCACGGCATCAACCTTCGTGCTTTTACTCTCATTCTCACCAAAAACAATCAAATAAAGTGCACGGCATCACCCTTCGTGCTTTCCCTCACGTAACTCTCATATCATGGCACAGAATGATCCTTCGTGCAATTATAATCAAATCAGAGCACGGAATGTCCCTTCGTGCATAAATATTCAAAACATGGCATGGAATGACCCTTCATGCAAATATAATCAAAGCATGGCACGGAATGACCCTTCGTGCAAATATAATCAAAACATGGCACAGAATGACCCTTCATGCATTATCACTCTTCCTCACCCAAACAGTAATCACAACCAAACCGGGCGAGGGGATAAACAAATAATAGGAAATGTCCCGGCAAGGGAATTACACAATTAACAGCTAAATCCCGGCAAGGGAGCAACAACAATACTTTCACATCCCGGCAAGGGAGATAATCAATATACTCGAACCAACCCGACAAGGGATTAATCATACCACTTCCTATTTCTTTCATTTCTTACTCAATAGTCTCTTTATCGTTCGAGCCAACGCTCCAAAGAATTTGCAATTCATAATTAGTCCTCATACTCTTCACATTGCATAGAATTCATCAATTAACATGGAACAGTCATAACAATATCAGGATAAATTCATACAATGACCCACGGTCATGCTAGACACCGGTGTATAGATACTCGTCACCATGCCTATACACCGTACTCGATCATTTAGCAATTAGCAAATAATAACACTCTAATCCTATTCCTTCAAGCCAAAGTTAGATCAAACACTTACCTCGGTCCAAAGAATAGCAATCAATCCTCAAATACCGCCTTTCCTCTACAATCCGACTCTGAAACAATGGTATCTAGGCATAATTAATTCGATAATATCAATAAAGACTCAATGGTAACATCCCATAGCCTAGATATGAATCTCCTAGCATTCTTCCAAAAATACCAAAATTCGACACCGGGCCCACATGGTCCAAACACGAGGCTCGGACCAAAACCCAATCACCCATAACCCCACGAGTTCAAATATGCAATTTGTTTTAAGATTCGACCCCAAATTGAGGTTGAATCACCCAAAATTCTCAAAACCCTAGCTCTACCCAAAACCCTTAATTTCTACTTTGATTTCATGATTTAGGTCTAGGAATTCAGTAATTAATGAAGAGGAGTGAAGGAATTAGGTGGGAAATTACTTACCCAAAGACTTTGGTGAAGTAGAGCTCCAAAAATCGCCCCTAGAGCTTGAAGAAGACAAGTTTTATGAAAGAATGGGAATAATCCCGTAATGGTTATGTTTTGAACTTTAAAAATCACTGGGCGAAAATGCCCTTCGCGTTCGCGGGAAAGGGGCCGCGTTCGCGAAGGGTAAGCTGGGTAGGCATCGCGATCGCGTGGGAAGGAACGCGAACGCGTCGAAGGCTAGAGGCTGGGATCCTGGGTTTACTCNATCATGGTTCCATTTGGACTTTGTTTGATCTGTAAGCCTAAGAAGAAATTAAGCTCACCCATCATGCTCATTTCAAACTCACTCCCCATTAACTTTGCAAAGTCCCTACTTAGCTTGTCAGTGGTGGCCCCAAAGATTATGTCATCAACATAAATTTGCACAACAAGGAGATCCTTACCTTTTTCCTTTAAGAATAAGGTACTATCTATTTTACCTCTCTTGTAACCATGCTCCAGCAGGAATTTTGACAGTCGTTCATACCATGCTCTTGGAGCCTGCTTGAGTCCATAGAGAGCCTTGTCCAGCTTGTACACATGCTCAGGACATTCCTTACTCTCAAACCCTGGAGGTTGTTTCACAAACACTTCTTCCTTTAGATAGCCATTTAGGAAGGCACTTTTGACATCCATCTGATGAAGAGTAAATTCCATATGTGCTGCAAAGGCTATGAGAAGTCTGATTTCCTCTAGTCTTGCAACTGGAGCAAAAGTCTCATCATAGTCTATGCCCTTCTCCTGTCTGTAACCTTGGACCACCAATCTTGCCTTGTTCCTTGTAACTGTTCCATCTTCATCAAGTTTGTTCCTGAAGACCCATTTTGTACCAATGATTGATCTGTCTTTGGGTCTTGGTACTAGGTTCCAAACTTGACTTCTTTCAAATTGGTTGAGTTCATCTTGCATTGCATTGACCTAATCTGCATCCTGCAAAGCCTCAACAACATTTTTAGGTTCAATAAGAGATAAAAATGCATCAAAAGCACACAGATTCTTTAATTGTGATCTGGTTTTGACTCCAGATGTTGGATCAGTGAGAATGTTCTCAATGGGATGAGAACTTTGATACTTGTGAGGTTTCACAACCAACTGGCTTCTGCTAGATGCTTCTGCCATTTGCTGAGGAACAGGATCATGAACAGGTTCCTTCAAGGAATTTATTTCAATTCCTCTTTGATTTCTTCCCCCTGTCAGGTTGCCCTGTATGGAAGAACCTGTTCCATCACCTGTTCCTTCTGTCGGTGCCACTTTGACCTGAGCTGGTGCTTCAGTCAAGTCTTTCACCAATCCAATGGCTTCATCTTCATGTTCCTGTCTCTCAGAAAGAATGTTAGTTTCATCAAATACTACATGCACACTTTCTTCTACACACAAAGTTCTTTTATTAAACACTTTATATGCGTTGCTATGTGAAGAATATCCCAAGAATACTCCCTCATCACTTCTGGGATCAAATTTTCCTAGGGAGTCTGTTCCATTATTGTGCACATAGAACTTACAACCAAATGCCCTAAGATGGGATATGTTTGGTTTTCTCCCTTTAAGTAACTCATAGGGAGTCTTCTCTACCAGAGGTCTGGTCATGCATCTATTTATTATGTAACATGTAGTGTTTACAGCCTCTGCCCAGAAGCTGTGAGGCAATTTACTAGAAAGTAGCATGGTTCTAGCCATATCCTCAAGAGTTCTATTCTTTCTTTCAACTACTCCATTTTGCTGAAGGGTCCTAGGGGCAGAGAAATTATGATCTATACCATTTTCATCACAGAATTCAGCAATCTTTGAATTTTCAAATTCAGTTCCATGATCAGACCTAATGGAGGCAAGTTGATTTCCTAATTGTTTCTGAGTTTTTCTAACAAATGCAGAAAACATGTCAAATGCTTCATCTTTGTAGGTTAGAAATAGAACCAAGGTAAATCTAGAGTAATCATCAACTAGCACCATTACATATTTCTTTCCACCTCTGCTCATGGTTCTCATTGGACCACATAGATCCATATGGACCAGTTCCAACGTCTTGGTTGTACTTACCATTTTCTTGCTTCTGAAGGATGACCTTACCTGTTTCCCCCTTGCACATGCCTCACAAACTTTGTCTTCCTTGAACTTGATATTAGGTAACCCTATCACCAAGTCTTTAGAGACTAATTTGTTAAGCTGATTTAGACTTGCATGACCAAGTCTTTTGTGCCACAGGAGGGGATCATTAACTAACACACTTAAACAAGTGAGTTCATTTTCTGAAAGAGTGGACAAATCTACAATGTAAATATTGTTAACTCTTTTTCCCTGCAAAAAAATCTTGTCAGTGATAAGGTTAATCACAAAGCATTAGGTGGAGGTAAAAGCCACAAGGTTACCTCTGTCACACAGTTGTGACACACTTATTAGGCTATATTTCAAGCCATCTATCAGGTAGACATTCTCTATGGAATGAGAATCTGTTTTGCCTACCTTTCCAACCCCAATGATCTCACCTTTCTTTCCATTACCAAAGGAGACATTACCTCCTTTTAAGTTCTCAAGTGAAAGGAACTGGTCCTTGTCTCCAGTCATATGTTTTGAGCAGCCACTATCCATATACCATATTTGGCTCCTCCCTTTCACTTGGACCTGCAAAAGGAAATCAGGGGTTAGTCTTAGGAACCCAAACTAGTTTGGGTCCCTTTGTATAAGCAAAAGGGTGAATCAAATTTCTTCCTGCAGCTTATTTTTTTCTTGAGCGAAAGCTTTGTTCTTTTGACTGGCTTGTTCTTTTGCCTTACATTCATATTTGTAATGGCCAGTCTTACCACAGTGTGTGCAGATTTTATTTTCAGGAAGTGTGAGGTACTTGCTTTTAGGATCCCATTTTGGAGCTTGAGTCCCATAGCCAAGTCCTCTTTTGTTGCTACTGTGATGCTCTTGCAGCCAGGAGAGTGCATCAGAAGCCTTGTTCCACTTGCAAGTTCTGTCTTGTTCATGTTTTACCTTTCCTAGATCTTCCTTTAAGCCTTTGATGAATTCATCTTTCTTATACAATTCATCTTTCATTTTTCCCAAATTTTCTTCTAGAGTGAGATATGTGTGATCAACTTTCTTCTTTCCTATTCCTAATTTCAGTTTTAGGTATTCAGACCTAAGTTCTAGGACACTGTTGTCAAGTTCAAGAACCTGGTTCTTCAACTCAGCATTTTTGTTATCACTCTCATTTGCCCTAGACTCTAAACTTTTGCATTTTGCTTTTAGGATCACACATTCCCTAGACAAAACTTCCTTCTCATTGTTAATTATTTCAGATTCATCAATGAAATCTAGTAATAGCTCAGCCAACTTTTCTTTAGACAAGAATTTAATCTTGTCTTTGAGATGAAGAATGCTTACCTCTTGTTCATCATCTGATTCTCCAATGGCCATCAGTGCTTGCTCTTCTTCAGCTTCATCTTCTGAGTCTTGAGGTTTCTCCCCAAGAAGCAACCATAGCCTTGGTTGAACCTTTGTTTCTTTTTTGTTGAACCTGTTCCTTCGTTCAGTTCTTTCTTTCTTCCATTCAATTTCCCATTGAGGGCAGTTTTTGATCATGTGATCAGTCTTACCACATTTGTAGCAACCCTCATTGGTCTGTTTCTCAGGAGCTCTTGTCTTGTTGAAGGTTGTACCTCTTGAAGAACCCTTTCCTCTCATCAGGTACTTTTTAAAATATCTAGTGATCATAGCCATCTCATCATCTTCCAGATCTGAACCTTCAGCAATTCTGAGAGCTAAGCTTCTCTCCTTCTTGGGTGTATCCATCTTCATGGTTTGCCTTCTCATTTCATAAGCAGTCAGATTTCCAATCAGTTCATCCAGTCTGAGAGTAGCAATATTCTTGGATTCCTGAATAGCAGTGATTTTGCTTTCCCATGTGACTGGCAGAACCCTTGTCTGAATTTTCTCAACCTTGTCTTCTTCAAGAATAACCCTTCCAAGAGACTTAAGTTCATTTGTCAGTGTAGTGAACCTAGTATACATCTCCTGGATAGTTTCTCCTTCTTTCATAGAAAAATTCTCATATTGAGAATACATCAATGTTCCTGTTGATCTTTTCACTTGAGGTGTTCCTTCATGGGCCACTTGTAAAGTTTCCCATATCTCCTTAGCAGTAGTACAACTTTGGATCCTACTGTACTCATCTGGACCTAGTCNAACACTAGGAAGGGACTCCGGCCTCGCGAACGTCAGTCAGGTCTACCTCGTAAGTCCCTGGACTGAAGTCAGCTCCCGATCAATATCCTACTGCTGTGGTCCAAAAGCTGCTCCGGTACCGTGATTTGTGCAAAAGAGCACAGAAGTGTAGCATCAACACAACCGACCCCATGTGCTGGTAAGTGCCTGGCCTAACCCCGGCGAAATAGTGACGAGGCTAGACAGGACTACCAAACCAACCTGTGCAGTTCAATATATATATGTAATAAAAGGAAGGAACAAAGAAATTAAACAGTTAAGAGGGAGGGGAGCATACTATGGGGAAGTACAGTCCGGATATAAAGTCAAAAATTTAAGTAAGAAACAGGGCAATAACAATAATTAATGAGAGCAGGAAAATCAACAGTTGCACGGCATCAACCTTCGTGCTTTTACTCTCATTCTCACCAAAAGTAATCAAATAAAGTGCACGGCATCACCCTTCGTGCTTTCCCTCACATAACTCTCATATCATGGCACGGAATGATCCTTCGTGCAATTATAATCAAATCAGAGCACGGAATGTCCCTTCGTGCATAAATAATCAAAGCATGGCACGGAATGACCCTTCGTGCAAATATAATCAAAACATGGCACGGAATGACCCTTCCTGCATTATCACTCTTCCTCAACCAAACAGTAATCACAACCAAACGGGGCGAGGGGATAAACAAATAATAAGAAATGTCCCGGCAAAGGAATTACACAATTATCAGCTAAATCCCGGCAAGGGAGCAACAACAATACTTTCACATCCCGGCAAGGGATATAATTAATATACTCAAACCATCCCGGCAAGGGATTAATCATATCACTTTCTATTTCTTTCATTTCGTACTCAATAGTCTTTTATCGTTCGAGCCAACGCTCCAAAGAATTTACAATTCATAATTAGTCCTCATACTCTTCACATTGCATAGAATTCATCAATTAACATGGAAAAGTCATAACAATATCAGGGTAAGTACATACAAGGACCCACGGTCATGCTGGACACCGGTGTATAGATACTCGTCACCATGCCTATACACCGTACTCGATCATTTAGCAAATAGCAAACAACACCCTAATCCTATTCCTTCAAGCCAAAGTTAGATCAAACACTTACCTCGGTCCAAAGAATAGCAATCAATCCTCAAATACCGCCTTTCCTCTACAATCCGACTCTGAAACAATGGTATCTAGGCATAATTAATTCGATAATATCAATAAAGACTCAATGGTAACATCCCATAGCCTAGATATGAATCTCCTAGCATTCTTCCAAAAATACCAAAATTCGACACTGGGCCCACATGGTCCAAACACAAGGCTCGGAACAAAACCCAATCACCCATAACCCCACGAGTTCAAATATGCAATTTGTTTTAAGATTCGACCCCAAATTGAGGTTGAATCACCCAAAATTCTCAAAACCCTAGCTCTACCCAAAACCCTTAATTTCTACTTTGATTTCATGATTTAGGTCTAGGAATTCAGTAATTAATGAAGAGGAGTGAAGGAATTAGGTGGAAAATTACTTACCCAAAGACTTTGGTGAAGAAGAGCTTCAAAATCGCCCCTAGAGCTTGGAGAAGACAAGTTTTATGAAAGAATGGGAATAATCCCGTAATGGTTCTGTTTTGAACTTTAAAAATCACTGGGCGAAAATGCCCTTCGCGTTCGCGGGAAAAGGCCGCGTTCGCGAAGGGTATGCTGGGTAGTCATCGCGATCGTGTGGGAAGGAACGCGAACGCGCAGAAGGAAAAGGCTGGGGGTCCTGGGTTTACTCTACGAGAACGCGTAGGTACATCCGCGAACGCGATGAAGGGTGTGCTACTACTATGCGAACGCGAGGACGAGTTCGCGAACGCAGTGAAGGAATTACTGGGGGGTCCTGAAATTGGCCTACGCGATCGCGATGATGGGGACGCGAACGCGAAGGGGACCAACCTGAAGCTATGCGAACGCCGGAAAACTAATGCGAACGCGATGAAGAAAATCCCTGTGTAAAAATTGCAGAAAATCTGATATCATCCTAAGTCCAAAACCACCCCGAACACCTCCGAAAACACTCCCGAGCCCTCGGGGCTCCTAACCAAACCCACACACTAACTCAACAACCTCATACGAACTTAACCGAGCGATCAAATCGCCATAACAACATCAAAATCAATGAATCAAACCTCAAAATCATCATTTTTCATTCTAACTTCATAAACTTCAAATTTTAGATTTTTAGGTCCGAAACAAGTCAAACGACGTCCGATTTCGACCAAACTTTACAGAAAGCGCTTAGCACATATTTAAGACTTGTTTCGAGCGTCGGAACCAAAATACGAGCCCGATACCACAGTCTTTTAATCAATTTTTCATTTTCATTTTCCTTAATAATTTCAGAAAAATAATTTCACAGAAAAATTCTTTTTCTCGGGCTCTAGACCTCGGAATTCGACTCCAGGCATATGCCCAAGTCCCATATTTTTCTACGGACCCTCCGGGACCGTCAAATCACGGGTCCGGATCCGTTTACCAAAAGTGTTGACCAAAGTCAACTTTAATTATTTTAAAGCCACATTTTGAAATTTTTCACAGAATTTTAACATATAATCTTTCCGGCTACGCGCCCGGACTGTGCACGCAAATCGAGGCAAGTAAAAATGAGGTTTTCAAGGCCTCGGAAGCGCGGAATGAAAGAGAAAACAGGTGATGACCCTTTGGGTCGTCACAACACTTGAATACAATAACTGATTAGCTGGACTTACCTGATTCACGCCTATTTTGCTACTATATTCATGAATACGGTAGCTTAAATACATCTAATACATCTTATAACAATAGAAAATGTATCTACAATCCGTAATATAGCAAATGGTATCTATAGATAGCTAATTATCACTAAAAGATAGTGCTTTATAAAAATTTCTCTTCCTCGTATAGATAAGTTCTTTGGATTCAGAATTAGTGCAGTTTATTGTATAACATTATATACATGTACTTTCAATTCTTAATCGACACAGGTTTCTCTTTTTGTGTTAGTTCAATATGATTGGAAGAGTGACTTCGATTCTTCGGTTCAGCTCAACTCCTTACATTACGTTAATAAACCTATATGTTGGATCAGGCTCTGCGCTCTTTTTTTAATGACATTAATAGTAAAATGTATCCAGATTTCTAAACTTCAAGGCAATCGTGTCACGACCCAATTTTTCATATAGGCCGTGATGGCGCCCAACGTCGACGCTAGGCAAGCCAACGGAATTATCCATGTATCTATTCCTTTTTAATAATTTCACAATAGTTGATTTGCATTTATTAGGTAAATAAGAAGCGAAAAAATTAATAAAGTAAGCGTAAGCTTATAAAGGAACAAGTACAGTGATATAAATACCCAAAACCATCAAATGTCTACAAGCATGTTTCCAAGACCCAGTGTCATAAGTGTATGAGCAACTAGTAGAACATACAAAATACTAAACTACTGTTTGAAATAGAGTACAGAAAGTAAATGCAAAAGAGAGACTTTGGGTGCCGCAGAACGGACTCAGGAAGCAGATTACCACTAAGACTCGGGGTACGGGGGTGCGCGCCAGAATGACTTCTAGATGCACCTACCTCAGATCCTGCACAATTAGTGCAGAAGTGTAGTGTGAGTACATAAACAACATGTTATTGATACCCAATTTTTCTCTGTATTTTTTAAAATATGCAAAATACCTTCAAAATAGCCTATATATGCATATATAAGTATATCCCAAGGTTACATTATTTTTTCTTAATTTTTCAAAGATTTTTAAACCAATTTACTACCCTATTTTATCAAGAAAAACCCAATAATTGTCCCCAAAATTATCATTTTTGGCGATTCATTTATTGGATTCTCGTGTTTATGCTAAAATATAGCTAAGATATTTTTTTACATACTTTACAAATTCATTTATTATGTTTTAAGGATAAAATTGCATAATTGCAATATTAGCCATTTTTAGGTTTAAATTTGTCTCATATTTATAAAATGGGATTTTATATATTTAAATTGATAATTATATATTATAAATCTTTTTAATGCTTTCAATTAGTTTTTCAGAAATTTATTTAATATTTTCTATAAATTAAATGGGGAAAAGGGCTATTTAACTTATAGCCAGATTTGGCTTTCTAATCTAGCCTAATTAAACCAGCCCATATCCCCTAATTACACCAGCCCAAAGACCCAAGCCCAAATCCTAAATCTACCCGACCCAATCCGGATTAAATCTTGGCCGTTGATCAATTTTGATCAACGGTCCAGATTCGTTCTTACCAAACTAAACAAACAACCCCCCCAAACCCCTCTCATTCCTCACTCGACCGACTCTCATCTCTATCTCTCTATCTCTGGTTCTCTCTAGAACCTTCCTCCTTCCCCTTCGCTCCGATGAGCTTCACTCTCCTTCTCCGGTCACCTCCTGGCCAGAATCCACGGTGGTCTCACCACCTACCAGCCTTCTATGGTTCCTACACGCTTGGTTGCTGAAGTTTCAAGGCCGACCACGAAGAAGCTGGGTCCAGACCTTGCTTGATTCAAGTTCTATGGCCATCTCCGGACTTGCTCCGGCAAGCCATGTCTGTTCGAGCCTGACCTCCACCCCTCCTGTTTAGATCAACGACTATCCAAGCCTCTATTGTCGTTTGGGTTCCTCTGAAACCCTAGCTTTTGAGGTTCTTCTGTTTTCTTTAAATCTGTGCTAAATCCGCGTTTTCCCTAACTTTCAAACGATTTCTTGATATTTCTTTCAAAAACTATGCTTTCAAAACCTTTATATTTTTTTTCGATCTAGGGTTCTAAGTTATTTAGATGTTTCTCTGATTTTCTTTTTTCTCTTGTGTGTTTCTTCTACTGTGTTCTTTGTGTGTTTCTTCTACTATGTTTCTTGTTAAGATTCTTCTACCATGTTCTTATCAGTTTCCTCTACTGTGTTTTATATGTTTCTCTTACTGTGTTCTTATTAAGTTTCTTCTACTATGCTTCTTTATACTGTCTTATTAGTTTCTTCTACTATGTTTCTTCGAGTTCTTCTACTGTGTTTCGCATGTTGTTCTTTTACTATGCTTCTCATGAGTTCCTGCTGCTGAAAGAGCATGTTAAAGGTCTCAGTTCCTTTCTGAGACCTCTGAACCTGTTTCGATTAGTATCTTTTTCCTTGATTACTTGTCCTCTCATCTCTGCACTCGATTGATGGAAAAACCCTAGAATTTGGGGGTTCATCTGAGTTTTGAGACCATTGGCTATATGATATGCCTGCTCCTCATCTTTGAAATTGTTGGATTTCAGAAACCCTAACTATTTCGAGTTTCTGAATTTGTTTCATCTGTTGCTCAACTGAGTCATGAAATCTTTGTTTCAACCTCTGTTTCTTTAAGCAATTCTGATTCTATACTAAACTCTTCTAAGGTCCTTATACTGGACCCTTTGTATGCTATTTGATACTATCTCTCTTCTACATTGCTGACCTATGTGACTACCATTTTGCAATGGCATGACGTTTTCTTTGCCCTAAATTCAGCTTAGCATGTTTGTGTGCTTTTTATATGTGGTGAACTCCCCTCTAAAATGGCTTTCAATTTTGATTAATTTCAGACTTCCTTTGTATAAGTTTGATTGATTTCTTTCCTTGTTTGCTGATTTCCCTGTTACTCGATTTAAGTCAAAAACTTTCCTTAGCTTTTCTGACTTGGTTCATTCATGGACCAGTGATTACAAATCTCTGACCCCTTGATTCGCTATCTACTAATTGATTTTCTACCTTATTTATGTAACCGTGTATTTCGAAAATTCTGCCCTTATATAAACTCCTATGTATTTACCCCTAATTGCCTACTTTGCACAAGATGCTTGTTTGATCTCTTTCCTTAAATAATTTTCTTGCTCTTTACCGTTTAAGTCTGAATTCCTTAATTAAAGGAAGTCTTGCACTGATTGATTTTAATTGATACCCAGTTCCTTAATTGTTTTCTTACTTTATTTTCTGCCTGTTTTTTTTTCACACTATAAATACACGACTCTTTCATTATCAAAACATCTATCACTCATAGTCTTTCTGAACCTACACTTAATCTCAAAAGTATTCTCTCTTGTTGCTTGTACTGTGGCCTGTTTACAAGACTTGTCGCTTGCTTCCTCTCTGTTTGTTTCTTTGAAACTGGTATGTTGATTTAAGGTTTTCAGCGCCACAATAATGTGTTTATTTACTATCTTTATATCCATGTCTACTTACTGCTTATGTATAGTTCCACACTTGCTTTAGTATGTTGGTTTCTTTTTGCCTGTTCTACTATGAATCCAAAACCCCTACCCCTTATGTGTTTAAGCTATGGTTTGAGGCATGACAATACTGCAAGTTATTGTCCATGGATCAAACTTGATCCCCAAGGATCTTAGCCTCTAATAGTATGTGTTCTAGCAGGCTTATAGGTGTGCGAGCACTCTCCATTGCTGGGCATACCTAAAGTCTGCCCTTGCCTAAGCAATAGGCTCTTTACCATCTCCCTATCCCCTTGAACCCCTTATGTGTGCTTATTTGTGGCTGTTTTCTTTCCCTTTCTCCTTTTAGCATTCTGTTCTGCACTTGCACACTGCATTTGTCCATGTTCTAATAATACATTTGGGTGTGATCATTGCCCGGAGTCCCATTGAGGCTCTTAGGGAACTTTGACACACTCAAATGGGAGAGAGGCTTTGGATCATGATCTCTTGGAGTTGGTTTACCTCATACTTTAGACATGAAGTCTNTCCCTATCACAGACCAGAATAGTACCTGTAATAACAGCATCTGAAGACTCAGCCTCTGGCCTGGCTGGCAAAGCATAACACCGGGGCTAGGCCCCACCTCCCTGAACTATGTCTTTGGGACGATCGGCTGCTGGCTGACCTCTACCTCTGGCGGTCCGAGCTCCACCTCTATGATCTCTACCTCCACCTTTATGGCCTCTACCCCCGCCTCTAGCTGGCTGGGCGGCCTGTGGATCACCTGATGCCTGAATCATAGGACGAGGACCCTGCTGCTGAGAGCTGTCAGAAGCTCGAGGGCAATACCTGGCAATATGTCTCGTGTCGCCACACGTGTAACAAGCCCTCGGCTGCTGAGAATAACGGAGTGGTGGTGCGCTGATAGGTGCTGATGGTGAACTGAAAAGCTGCTGGTCAGAAGACTGCGGCTGAGAGCCACGACCACCTGAAGTACCATGCGAGACCTGTAGGGCTGACTGAAAGGGCCTCGGAGGATGGCCTCTACCTTAAGAATCCCCACCTCCAGACAAGGTACCACTGAATCTACCTGCATGACGGGGTCACTTGTCTGGCCCATGACCACCTCCCCGTGCAAGAGCCATCTCAAATCTACGGGCCGCATTGGCCGCCTCCTGAAAAGAAATCTCACTACCAGCCCCATAGCCATCTGGAGACGGATCGGCTGAATCAATCCATCAATAAACCTCCGCACCCTCTCTCTCTCGGTGGGGAGTATAACAACAGCATAGCGTGCCAGATCAATGAACCGAGTCTCATACTGTGTGACTGACATAGAGCCCTGCTGGAGGCGCTCGAACTGCCTGCGAAGAGCCTCTCACTGAGTAACTGGGAGAAACTTCTCCAAAAACAACTCTGCAAACTGGTCCCAAGTCAATGATGGCGACCCTGCTGGTCTGGATAAACAGTAGTCCCTCCACCAAGTCTTGGCGGATCCTGCCAGCCGAAAGGTGATGAAGTTGACCCCATTGGTCTCCACAATACCCATAGTCCGGAGAATCTCATGGCAGCTGAATAAGAAGTCCTGGGGGTCCTCTGTGGGAGCACCGCTGGAGGTGGTGGTGAAGAGCTTGGAGAACCTATCAAGCCTCCATAAAGCATCTGAGGACATAGCCGCTCCATCGCCGGCCTGAGTCACAATACCTGGCTGAACCGCCGCAGCTGGCTGAACCACTGGAACCTGAGCCTGGGGAGCTACATGCTCCGGAGTACGTGTAGTAGGAGTCTGAACCCCTCCTCCAGCCTGAGAAGTGGCTGGTGCTACTGGAAGCAAACCCGCTCTTGTGACGCTCTCCACAAAGCCTACTAATCTGACCAGAGCGTCCTGAAGAACTGGGGCGGCTATGAACCCCTCTGGGACCTGAGCTGGGCCCACCGGAGCTGCTCGGGCTGGAGCCCCCTCATCATAATCAACATGAGGCTCCACCTCTGGGACTGCCGCTCGGGGCTGAGCTCTGCCCCTGCCTCGGCCTCTGGCGCGGCCTCGGCCTCTGCCCCTTGCAGGAGCTGCTGCTGGGGGCTCGTGCTGCTGCGCGGTAGAAGAGGAAGCACGAGTTCTCGCCATCTGCGAAAGAACAGAGTAGAAAGACAATCAGTATTTGAGAAACAGAATCGCACGACAGGTAAGAACAAAAGTGAAACTTTTCCTAACTCCGTAGCCTCTGGGGATAAATACAGACGTCTCCGTACCCATCCCTCAAACTCTACCAAGTTTGTCCGTGAGTAGCGAGACCTATGCAACCTAGAGCTCTGATACCAACTTGTCACGACCCAGATTTCCCACCCTCGAAAGTCGTGATGGCGCCTACTAATAGGAGCTAGGCAAGCCAATTAATTAACACTTCTCTCAACATCATTAACAGTATAAAGAAGAACGAGGTAATTAATATAAAAGCGGAAGTCTCGAAACATAAATAACTGAAACCAAGTGCGGAAATTCAAGTACACCTCTACCCAGATCTGGTGTCGCTAACTCACGAACTTCTACTGAATGCTAAATACAAAGTCTGAATAAGAATACAGTACTGTCTGATCCGATACAAGGGAAATGAAATGAAAGACAGAGATAAGAGAGACTCCGGGCCATGCGGACGCCAGCAAGGCTACCTCGGAAATCTCCGGACTGAAGTAAGCTCCCAACGCTCCTACTGCTATCCAAAAGCTCCTGCTTCGGTACTATGATCTGTGCAAAAAGCACAGAAATATAGCATCAGCACAACCGACCGCATGTGCTGGTAAGTGCCTGGCCTAACCCCGGCGAAGTAGTGACGAGGCTAGACAGGACCTACCAAAAACAACCTGTGCAGATATATAAATACAAAGGCAACAGAAATAACAACAGAGAACATCAACTAAAAAAAAAGGGAAGGGGGCATGCTCGGGGAAAATACAGTGAATACAGATCAACGGATATAACGACGAAACTATCTCAATACCATAGCTCATATATAAGTGGTCGGCGCGCCACACGATCCCATTTCTTAATTCATAAGGGGACGGCGTGCCACACGATCCCATTTTATAATATATAAGTGGTCGGCGTGCCACACGATCCCATTTCATAATATATATATAAGTGGTCGGCGTGCCACACGATCCCATTTCGTAATATATAAGTGGTCGGCGTGCCACACGATCCCATTTCATAATATATATACATATAATCTTTCTAAAGGAGGCCCCATTAGGGGGAAATTCAACAACATAACGGTTTAACCCGGCAAGGGTACAACTAACAGCCAAATATCCCGGCAAGGGAGCAACAACAATAATAGACTACGTGTCCCAGCAAGGGAAAAGTCACAACACTTTCTCTTTTAGTCACTTCTTTCTCAATTATCAAATTCTAGTTTGAGACAACGATCCAATAATATACCAATCGCAATTCCTCCTCAACCTTTCACATTATAGGAAACTTAGCAATCAAACAAGAAAGATGTTTCACAAAGTCCGTTCAAACACAGTTAAGAGCCACGGTCATGCTAGACGGTGTATAGATAACCGTCACCATACCTATACACCGTACTCTTCATTTAGCAATTAGCAAATAATATCCTAATCCTATTCCCTCTAACCAAAGTTAGAACAAACACTTACCTCGGTCCAAGAATAGCAATCAACTCTCTAATACCGCCTTTCCTCTACAATCCAACTCCGAAACAATGATTTCTAGGCATAATTAGTTCAATAATATCAATAAAGACTCCAGAACAAAATCCCATAGCCTAGAAATGAAGTCCCTAGCATTCTTCCAAACATACCAAAATTCGACACCGGTCCCACATGGTCCAAACACGAGGCTCGGACCCAAACCCAATCACCCATAACCCCACGAGTTCAAATATATAATTAGTTTTAAGACTCGACCCCAAATTGAGGTTGAATCACCCAAAATCCCCAAAGCCCTAACTCAACCCAAAACCCCCATTTTCTACTTTGAATTCATGATTTAGGGCTAGGAAATTAGTGATTAGTGGAAGAAAATTAAGAGGGAAAGAAGTTAAGAACACTTACCTAAGAGGCTATGGAGAAAGAAGCTCTTCAAAATCGCCTATGGAGTGTTAGAGAGAGGAGCTCGTGTGAAGAAATGGCTAAATCCCGAGCTACTGATTCTGTTTTGAACTTAAAAATTCGCTGGGCAAAAATGTCATTCGCGTGAATGAGGACGCGTTCGCGAAGGGTGGATGGTTTAAGGCATCGCGAACGCGAGGTGCTAATCGCGAACGCATAGAAGAAGGGGCTGGGGTCAGGGACTGGTTAGTACGCGAATGCGAGAGAGGACTCGCAAACGCGGTGAAGGGGAAGCCTGGGCTATGCGGACGCGCGGTATTGTCCGCGAACGCGATGAAGAGGGACCACTGAAGCTTCGCGAACGCGTGACTGGAACGCGAACGCGAAGAAGGGATTTGCTGTGCAAAAATTGCAGAACATCTGCTATGTTTTCTAAGTGTAAAACTACCCCGAACCACCTCCGAATCACTCCCGAGCCCTCGGGGCTCCCAACCAAACACACACACTAACTCAATAACATGCTACGAACTTAGTCGAGCGATCAAATCGCCAAAATAACATCAAAATCAATGAATCAAACCTCAAAATCATCATTTTCCTTTCAAACTTCTTAAACTTCTAACTTTAGATATTTAGGTCCGAAACACGTCAAACGACGTCCGATTTCGACCAAACTTCACAGAAAGCGCTTAACATATATTAAAGACGTGTACCGGGCGCCGGAACCAAAATACGAGCCCGATACCATAGTCTTTTAATCAATTTTCATTTCCATCTTCCTTAAAAATTTCAGAAAAACAATTTCACAGAAAAATTCATTTCTCGGGCTCTCGACCTCGGAATTCGACTTCGGGCATATGCCCGAGTCTCATATTTTTCTACGGACCCTCCGGGACCACCAAATCACGGGTCCGGATCCGTTTACCAAAAATGTTGACCAAAGTCAACTTTAATCATTTTAAAGCCATATTTTGAAATTTTTCACAGAATTTAACATACAAGCTTTCCGGCTACGCGCCCAGACTGCGCACGCAAATCGAGGCAAGCAAAAATGAGGTTTTCAAGGCCTCAAAAGCACGGAAATAGAGAGAAATCCGGTGATGACCCTTTGGGTCGTCATATTCTCCACCTCTAAAACAACCGTTCGTCCTCGAACGGACAAAAGAAAGAAGTACCTGAGTCGGGAAATAGATGAGGATAACGGCTCCGCATATCAGACTCGGACTCCCAGGTCGATGCCTCAGGAGGCTGACCTCTCCACTGGACACGCACGGAAGGAAAACTCTTCGACCTCAACTGTCGAACCTGTCGGTCTAGAATAGCTACCAGCTCCTCCTCGTAAGACAAATCCTTGTCCAGTTGGACAGTGCTGAAATCTAACACGTGGGCTGGATCGTCGTGATACCTCCGAAGCATGGACACATGAAACACTGGATGCACGGCTGACAAGCTGGGCAGCAAGGCAAGTCTGTAAGCCACCTCTCCCACACGATCGGGAATCTCAAATGGGCCAATGAACCTAGGGCTAAGCTTGCCGTTCTTCCCAAATCTCATCACGCCCTTCATAGGCGACACTCGGAGCAAGACCCGCTCACCAACCATGAAAGCTACATCTCGAACCTTACGATCCGCATAACTCTTTTGCCGCGACTGAGCCGAACGAAGCCTGTCCTAAATGATCTTGACCTTGTCCAAGGCCTCCTGAACTAAATCTGTACCCAATAACCGAGCCTCCCCCGGCTCAAACCATCCGACTGGAGACCGACATCGCCTACCATACAACGCCTTATATGGAGCCATCTGAATGCTGGACTGGTAGCTGTTGTTGTAGGCAAATTCCGCTAAAGGCAAGAACTGGTCCCACGAGCCTCCGAAATCAATGACACAGGCTCGGAGCATATCCTCCAATATCTGAATAGTCCTCTCGGACTGGCCGTCCGTCTGAGGATGGAACGCTGTGCTCAACTGAACCTGGGTGCCCAACTCCTGCTGAACTGCTCTCCAGAAGCGCGAGGTAAACTGCGTACCCCGATCCGAAATAATAGATACCGGCACCCCATGAAGGTGAACAATCTCTCGGATAAAGATCTCAGCTAACCTCTCCGATGAATAAGTGGCTGCAACAGGAATAAAATGCACTGACTTGGTCAGCCTATCAACAATGACCCAAAGGGTCATCACCCAAAGTTCGTCCAAAATAAATAGGTAAGAATGAACCCCGAAATGAGTATTATAGGCTGTTTCGGGCGCCACAGGTGGCGCTGGGCGCTGCCTGTGGCGCTGGATCCAGTAGCTCAATATTTTGGGCGCCACGGCTAGCGCCCGGCGCTACACAGGGCGCTGACGACACGAAAATGGCCATAACATTCCATATACACCTCCAAATGATGAACTGTTTGTTGCGTTGGAAACTAGACTCAAAGAGCTTTAATTTGATAGGTGGTGCATCACCCAACTCCTTATATAACTGGANTGTTGTCAAGTTCAAGAACCTGGTTCTTCAACTCAGCATTTTTGTTATCACTCTCATTTGCCCTAGACTCTAGACTTTTGCATTTTGCTTTTAGGATCATACATTCCCTAGACAGAACTTCCTTCTCATTGTTAATTATTTCAGATTCATCAATGAAGTCTAGTAATAGCTCAGCCAAATTTTCTTTAGACAAGAATTTAATCTTGTCTTTGAGATGAAGAATACTTACCTCTTGTTCATCATCTGATTCTCCGATGGCCATCGGTGCTTGCTCTTCTTCAGCTTCATCTTCCGAGTCTTCATCTGAGGTTTCTCCCCAAGCAGCAACCATAGCCTTGGTTGAACCTTTGTTCTTTTTGGTTGAACCTGTTCCTTCGTTCAACTCTTTCTTTCTTCCACTCAATTTCCCATTGAGGGCAGTTTTTGATCATGTGATCAGTCTTACCACACATGTAGCAACCCTCATTGGTCTGTTTCTCAGGAGCTCTTGTCTTGTTGAAGGTTGTACCTCTTGAAGAACCCTTTCCTCTCATCAGGTACTTTTTAAAATATCTAGTGATCATAGCCATCTCATCATCTTCCAGATCTGAACCTTCAGCAATTCTGAGAGCTAAGCTTCTCTCCTTCTTGGGTGTATCCATCTTCATGGTTTGCCTTCTCATTTCATAAGCAGTCAGATTTCCAATCAGTTCATCCAGTCTGAGAGTAGCAATATTCTTGGATTCCTGAATAGCAGTGATTTTGCTTTCCCATGTGACTGGCAGAACCCTTGTCTGAATTTTCTCAACCTTGTCTTCTTCAAGAATAACCCTTCCAAGAGACTTAAGTTCATTTGTCAGTGTAGTGAACCTAGTATACATCTCCTGGATAGTTTCTCCTTCTTTCATAGAAAAATTCTCATATTGAGAATACATCAATGTTCCTGTTGATCTTTTCACTTGAGGTGTTCCTTCATGGGCCACTTGTAAAGTTTCCCATATCTCCTTAGCAGTAGTACAACTTTGGATCCTACTGTACTCATCTGTACCTAGTCCACACACCAGCCATTTCTTGGCCTTAGCATTTTTCTCCCACTTTCTCAGATCTTCAGCAGTACAGTCAGCCCTTGTCTTTGGCACATCAACTCCTTCAGCATTCTTCTTTGTGGTTGCTAGGGGACCATCAGTGACTATGTCCCAAAGTTCATAGTCTTCCCCTATGATGTGATCTCTCATCCTGTTCTTCCACCAAGAATAGTACTGACCATTGAAAAGTGGAGGTCTAGCAGTGGATTGCCCTTCCCAGTTCCCAGGTGGTGCACTCATGTTGATCTTTTCCTAAGGTGTTAGCCTCTTCAAGGATAACCTTCTTTGATACCAATTGATGTTCTAAACGTCAATATCACACAAGAGGGGGGGGGGGTGATTTGTGTGGTACCCAATTTTTGCTCTAGAAGAACCTGGTTCTTCTAGGTGTACTTACTACTACTGTTTGCGGAATTAAAAGTGCATAAAATAAAGAACTCAGAGATTTTTACGTGGAAAACACCTGGCTCAAAAGGTGAAAAAACCACGACCTACTACTCAGTAGGATTTTCCCAAACTTCCACTAAAATCACTGAGCCAAAAACAGCATTTACAAAACTTTTGTAAACCTAAGGATTAAACTCTAATCCCAGTGTGGCACACAGCCTCAACTGTTGCGACACTTTCAAGTTAACTCTAACTTGAATACTCAAAGTACCTAATATAATTGCTTCTATGAAAGCTGGAAAGGTACAACTTTAAACCTCCTACTACAATTGAACTAGAATAAGAATAAACACAATAGAATTGGTTTTTCTATCTTGTCCAAGTAGCTTCAGGAATGCACACTTGAATTTCACATAAATTGCTTGCAAAATTGCCTCGCTCTTTTGCTCTCAATTTAGTTTTACTTCTGCGTTTGTGCAACACCTGTGAAAGAGAACAATCATTGTTATTTAATGAGTTAGTAATCAGAGTTTTATTGAGACTCAATTGCTGATCCTTTGTCGAATTTGAGTCCTACAACAATACAAACTCCAACCCTTATCCTTGATCAGGATTAAGTTCTCTTCACATTAGGAGACTTCATCTCATCATCCTTTATGCGACCTTTTTGATCAATTCAGAAGATATTGCTGCTTGATCCTTGAGACTTATCTTCTTCACGTGCATCTCACATGTATAAGTAGATAACCAATGTGTCTCACATGATGAACCTGGTCCATGACTGAGTTCATTTGTCAATCTTCAAAACTTCATCTGAACTTGGGCCAACACAAATCATAAAATTTCCGATCCGAGATCATATACAAACAAGTCAAATCTTGGTCAAACCTTTCAAATTTCAAGTTTCAAACTGAGAACGTTTCTTCCAAATTCATTCTGATTACCCTGAAAATCAAAACCAACGGTTCACATAAGTCATAATATATATACACGGGGCAAGTCATGCCCGAGAAGTGGCGGGTGGCTCTCAGTAATGGTCCTAATGGATTCAAAGGGGCAAAGCGTAGTGCCTAGTGATTTCGAGCCTATACGTACGGTTAAGAATCAAGCTTGGTAGCAGCTTATGAGAAGGGGCACAGAATGTTCTATGATGTTTTGACTTGCAGTGTAGCTCTAGGGAGGTATGAAATGGTTCGTGGGGTTTGAGATGGCATGGTCTCGTGATTCAGGGTCACTCGGGATAAGTGCGGATGGAGCATGCTATGTGTTGGATGGAGTATTATTATTTCCAAGGCAATCAAGGATAAATTGGAAGAAGATAGATTGATTAGCCATAGTTGAATTGGCATATTGGTGGCAGTGATCGGTTCCTTCAGCCCGATTGAGTTATTCAAGTGAATTGTGGCGGCACATGCGAGGCTTGTCGGCTGCCGTAATTGATGTTATTCAGAAGTATTCTACTGTTATGGCCTGCTATGCGTAGGCGGATTCCGGAAGTGCTGTGGTAGCTTAGACCACTACTTAGAGATTTGCATATTCTACGGTTACGAGAGTTCACCTGCGTGTTGCTATGGTTCTCCTGAAGTGAGATAAGTGAAGAGTTTTATATGATGAAGTGTTAATTCATTTGTTGTTACGGATCAATGACGAAAGATCGTGTTCTATCGTATGTTGGCATGATAGGTGCAGTGAGTGGTATGGAATTTGAAGAGAGGATCAAGGTTGCAGTTCGGTGTTGACAAGGAGGTCACGAGCTTGGATGGGCAGGGAAGTAGTTTCAATTTTTAAAGTAAGCTGGTATTGTCTTCAACGTCACCTGAGATCGGTGTTTTGTTAAAAAGGCTTTGCATCCTGGTTAAGGATTCTTGATCGTTTTTTTTAGCGTTAGTGCGGTCGGGGGTCTGGGTGTACAGACCTGTTATCTGTTACGGGAAGGCTGTATAAGTGTGGCATGTAGTCGCTTGATTGGTTGAAGAGTTAAACCAAGTCGGAAGATTGTGGTGATATCGTTAATTTGAGAATTGATGCTTGGAGGGCACTCGAATTATTGGGTTGTGGACTGTGGAGGATTTACTCTGATTATGATGGTTGTCCTTATGTGTTATGAGAAAAAGGGGGGTATTTATGGGCCTTTGAGAGGTTATTAGCTTAGTTCGGTGCGATCAGAACCAGGTTGAGGTCTGTGGATGGATTTAAATGTGGATATGGGCTCTATATCAGGTCAGACGTGTTCATTTCAGTAAATGCGCTCCTTATGGAGGAGTAGTCAGGGCGTTATTTCGTTGTCAGATATTTCATGTAATGATACATTGCGCCGTGTGAGTTGTGAGACGGCTTGGGAAATTGCTTATGTGTTGAGGTTCCACGTAGAGATGATGTCATATGAGCAAAATGGCTCTTGAGATTCAGATTGTATATCGCACCTCAGTTGTGCTTGAGTTTGTAGCTTATGGCAGTATATGTCCCCTCAGCGATGGTATTATGCACTTAGCGTGCTTGTGACCGATATTTGGTATCTTATTGTAACGAGCAATTCAGCTCGATGTGTATCTCCTTAGGTGAGTTTTATGTGCGGATCGGGTTGCACGCCGCAACAGTGTGATGATAATTATAGTCCCTTATATTCTATTCTTTGTGTTTTGTTTCTCCATTTTCTGAGGAAAGTTCATATTAGTTGCGTGATTTGAGTAGTCTCTTTCAGAGTTCATTTTCCTTATGTATCGCGTTCGAGTTGGTAGCCTATCGGCACGTTGTGGCATCATATGAGACTTTTGGTCATGTCAGGGGTGACTTGTTGCCTGAGCAATTCGTACAGAGTAAGATAAGGTTACTGGATCTAGGATCAGTGCGATCTGAATATATAAAGTATATTAAGGAGCAAAGACCATTATTTGGTTCAGAAAGAGGTGATGGTTCTTGACAGGAGTATGGACCCTATGAATCGTTGATTCGGCAGTCGGTTATGAATTTCTACACATTCCTTCTGTCGTGGCGGCATTGCGAGAGTTGGAACAGGACTTATATATGTCATTGGGTGCATTGTGAGCGTCAGATTCGGGAAATGTCGACTATTATGATCAGAGAGTGTTATTATGGTCTTGTGAATGATGGGGTGCACTTTGTGAATTCAGCAAGGGTGTGCAGTCATGTTCTGGTACAACGTGTGGTGATTGATACGGTGTTCATATGTTGGAAGCAGACCTGGCAGAGAATTTCGAATGTTGAAACTGGGCTCCAAGGCTTATTTTCCTAAATGAAAGAGGTTATCTTTAGATTTGATCGAGCTGATGTGCCCAACTGGGTTGTGGTAGCATGGGTAGGTGCACGAGGTATTAAGTAGTGATTCCAGACAACCCCCAGCATAGTTCCTAGCGCGTTTGAGGACGAACGTATGTTTAAGTGGGAGAGGATGTAACGACCCGAACGGTCGTTTTGAGCCCTAGCACGCCGTTCAGCAGTTCGAGTCCATGAACTGCTTCAATTCAGGCATTATGACTTGTACACGTGGTCGGAATTAAATTTCGGGAAGTTCGGAGTTGACTTGGAGAGGAAATTCTCATTTCGGGAGCTTTACGTTGAGAGAATTGACTAGGATTGGATTTCAGAGTAAACGGCCTCGGAGTCGGGATCTGAAGGTTCCAGTAGGTTCGTATGATGATTTCGGACTTGGGCGTATGCCCGGATCGGGTGTTGGGTGACCCGGGAGCGTTTTGGCGCCTATTGTGGAAGTTAGCATTTTGGAAGAAATTTCATAAGTTTGGGTTGAAGTGCATTTCAGTGTTATCGATGTCCGTTTGGGATTCCGAGTCTGGGAGTAGCTCCATATGGTGATTCTGGAGTTGGGAGCGCGATCGGAAGTGAATTCGGATGTCCGTGGAGCATTTTGGAGCCATTTGGCTAAAGATAGAAATTTGAAGGTTTTTGAGAAGTTTGACCGGAAGTGGACTTTTTGATATCGGGGTCGGAATCCAATTCCGAAAGTTGGAGTAGGTCTGTAATGTCGAATATGACTTGTGCGCAAAATTTGAAGTCAATCGCACATGATTTGATAGGTTTAAACATCGAAAGTAGAAGTTTGAAATTCTAAAGTTCATAAAGTTTGGATTGGAGGTCGATTCGTGGTTTAAGTGTTGTTTGATTTGATTTGAAGCCTCGAGCAAGTCCTTAATGTGTTTTGGGACGGGTTGGTATGATCGGTTGGGGTCTCGGGGGCCTCGGGTGGATTCCGGGTGGTTAACGGATCGAATATGGAAATTTTGAAAGGCTGAAGCTGCTGGTTGCTGGTATAACCGCACTTGTGAGACTTGGGCCGCATGTGCGGAGCCGCAGATGCGGTTTGGATTAGAAATGAAGGGACCGCAGATGCGGTGAAGCAGCCGCAGAAGCGGGACCGTACCTACAACGGTCGAGTCGCAGAAGCGGAAAGGAGGGCCTGGTGAGAGAACCGCAGGAGCGGTAGGAGTGCCGCACCTGCGGAACCGCAGAAGCGGTCAAGGGACCGCAGGTGCGGAAGTGCTGGAGGCAGAATGATTCTTTTAAAATCGGGGGTTTGGTCATTTCCCCCCATTTTTCATTGGGTGTGGGCGATTTTGGAGAGCTTCAAGTGGGGTTTTTCACCATCTACGACAAGGTAAGCTAATCCAATCCATCTTGAGTTAAATATATCGAATATGTATGGATTAGCATGTAAATTGGTAGAAATTTGGGGGTTTGAGGAAAACCTAGAAAATTGATATTTTTGGAATTTGACCATGATTTTGGGTATGAAATTGAGAGTAAATTATATATTTGAGTTCGTGGAGTTATGGGTAAGCTTAATCTTCGAAAATTTTCGGAATTCGGGCACGTGGGCCCGAGGGCGTTTTTGTCAACTTTTCGATCGGGGTTAGGAATTGTTATAAATTGGATTAAAATGAGTACTTATCGTATACTAATGGATTTGCATATTCATTTGCTAATTTTGGAGCATTTAGCATCGATTCAAGTCTTCGGAAGGGCGTGGAATGCCAGTTATGGATCTTCGGGGCGATGTGAGTCTCCTTTCTAACCTTGTAAGAGGGAATTGTCCCCATAGGTGAAATAATTGATTATGTGCTCCTATTTGTGGGGGCTACGTATGCACGAGGTGACGAGAGTCCGTGCGTAGCTACTAATATGTATAAGTCCGGGTAGTCTAGGACCCAAAAGTATGCTATACTTGGAATAATTGTAATCTTATTGACAGTTGAATTTCTTAAATCCTATCAAATTGGTAAATGAATTTCTAAGAGGATTAAACTTTATTTTCTTAGATCATTAAAAGAGAATTGGCTTCTAATGGGATAAATGTTACCCGTAAAATTCTTAATTTGCTGTTTGAGCATGTATTTCTATGTGTACCTGCGTCGCATGTATAGTACGCGAGCAGGGTGATTGTTTACTTAAATTTGACCGCGTCGCATATATGATTCGCGAGCGGGGTATTAGACGCATCTATGATTCGGGCCGCTCGACTCTCGGCAGTGCACATTTTACATTTATGTTGGATCGGGCCGTACGACCTCGGCGTGAGTTGCGCATGTTTGAATTGCTTGTCTTGAGATTTATTGATATTGCCATTTGCTCTCCCCGACTTGAGATAATTGTTAATTAATAAATTATGAATCCGGAGACTTTTAATAAAAAGGAACTTTTAAATGTTTAGTAATTCATTTGAATCTACTGCTGTCCTTAATAAATTCGTGAGTCATCTCTTTAATAATATTATTATTTGACCATTAGTAAGTGTCACAGTTGCCATCTCGTCTCTACTTCTTCGAGATTAGGCGGGATACTTACTGAGTACACGTTGTTTACGTACTCATGCTACACTTGCTGTGCATTTTGTTGCACAGGTACAAGTATTTCTATTGGCCATTGGGCATCGCAGCACGGGCGACCCGGAGACTAGGTGAGCTGTATTTCCTCGAGGCGACCCGCAGCTAGTATAGTCTCTCTCTCAGAATTGTATTTACTTTTTGTCCAATTGTGTTCCGGACAGCTGTTGTACTTTATTCAAATTGTTAGAAATTGCTCATGGACTTGTGACAGCGGGTTCTGGGATGGTTATGAAGTATTTTGTATTAATTGCTTATCATTTAATTTGAATTGAAGCGATTATCTTTTTATTTGTAAATTTGGAGGAAAATCATAGATTTCAAGAGTATTAAAACGAGAATTTAATTAAATAATTTGGTTGGCTTGCCTGACGCTGGTGTCCGGCGCCATCACGACCCTTAGTGGATTTTGGGTCGTGACAGTTGGAGAGCGTGGTTTACAATATTAACTAGTAAATTTGCTCGCGCTTCGCGCGATAGTTAAAAAAAACTAAAATATCGCTAAATAAGTAACGACATATAAAAGAAAATCAATCTTTACTAATTAAAAATTTCTTCGTGATCAGGTTGGATAAATGACCTATTAAAATTGGTAAAAGTAAATTAACATTAAAAGTTTTTTACACAAATAAAAGTTAAAATTTCATCTATACTCACTTGAAAATGAAAGTCGTAACTTCAGATATAATGCCTCCACCTTTATTTAAATGAAGTGAATCCTCCATATTATTATACTACTACTTAAGAAACAAAAAAATACTTTAAATAACAATTTAATAACTAACATAAAAAATTCAGTTTTTGTCTTATTAAAACAAAATTAGAAAATAGAATAAAAGGAAAAGATTATCAGTAAAACTTTTTTTTAAAAACTTTTCCATGTAGAGAGTATATCAAACTGATTTATTCGTTGTTTACTATCATAAAGAGTATATAGCTATTAATGGCGCTTCACTTCGACTAATTTGACTTCACTATTCTCAGTCTCTACCTCAATTTTTGTATCCTTGTATTCAATCACAAAAATAACTTTGCAAAAATAAGTTCACGTAGAGCATTGTGGTGCCAATTAAATATTATTACAGGTCAAAGATTTATCTCTTAGCCTTCAAATTAGATTCAGTTGCAATATATTAATTAATTTATTTATTTTACTGAAAAGGGGTTATAGCTGTATGATATGAAAGAACCAATTTCATGTTAGTTGATGATAGGCTATAATTGTATATTTTAGTCGCTTATTACACTCGAATTTACTGCACTTTAATTGAGTTTGCGCTTTAATCGCTAGTGTTTTGCACTAATTGTGTGTTTTATGCCTTGTAGGTGTGATTCCGAGCTATATAGATGTTATGGAATGAATTTAAGTGATTTGAAGCTTTGAAGTCTGAGTAAAAGCTCAAGAAATTAAGCCGGGATCGTGTTCGGGGGTCAAATTTGATAATTAAGTACGAACGAAGACTTGAGGAGGCATATTGCACACTGTCTAGTAAAATAGACATAACTTTTTGCTCAGAACTTCATTTGGGCTCCATAATATATTGTTAGAATGCTAACTCAAAGGGCTACAACTTCCATGTTTTACGTTTTTCCCAATTCCAAACGGAACAGGGTGAAAAACGGCGATTTTGTCGCGACCGCGGCAGAACCGCGGCAGAAGATGGTCGCGGACAACTGAAGAATCAGAGGGCATGTTTGGCCGCAGTTCCACCGCGACCGCGGCAAAACCGCTGCAGGAAGCGAAAATTTTAGGGACTAAAGTGCAAAACATGAGATTTTAAGTCCTAAACCCTATATTAAACAAAGGAGGCCGGCCAAGAACAAGAGGAGGACATATTCTGGACACAAATTAGACCTAAGGAGGCGGAGAGACACTACTTTAGGGTTAGACAACACCTAAGGAGGCAAGAACACATTGGGAGCAAGGCGGAGAATTCTTCTACGAGTTTTTCCTTCCTCTTCATATTTTTCATTGTTGGTTATGACTTTTAGTATTGTAGTTTTACATACTATTATGAATAGCTAATTTGTTATCTAGAGTTTTGATAGAACCTTTTGTAGGATAAATTCTTGTTATGTTTTTATATAATTGAGCCATACTCTTTCTCTATTTGTTCAACTACGTTTATATTATGGTTGATTGAAGAGCTCTCAATTAGCTGTGCCTATTTAGTATGCATAACTCGGGAGAGAGTGCATATTTAGGTAATTGTTGAACAACACCACTCCCAGAGTATATGAGGGATCAATAATCGAGGGTTTAAAGGCGGGATTAGGGATAACGAAACCTTGGGTGCGATCTGAAGTGAGCTGTATTAAAAGCCAGCTAGCGTAGCTCGGGAGAGTGCGTCTAGTAAATTGTCGTAATTACTCGGGAGAGATTTACGGTAATAAGAGTGCTCATGATCGGTAGAGAATACTTAGGCGAAATTATAGAAGACATAGCGGGAAGGATTCCGACAACTGGGGAAATCATAACTCTAGACCTCCTTAATCTTTTCTCTAACCCTCAGTATCGTTAGTTGTTAATTTACTATTTTAATTTGTTAGTTAAGTAGTTAAACACAAGAATCTTAATATCTATAGGTTAGGAATTGTTCAAGCTTGTCTTCTTGGTGATAGTGAACAGCTGTAGCTAAACCTTAGTTCTCTGTGGGATTCGACTCCGGACTTGTAAACCGGATTATATTTGCAACGACCGCATTGTCCTTTTTATAAGGCATAGTTGGGCGTGATCAAATTTTGGCGCCGTTGCCGGGGAACTAACGGTGTAGTTGTAGGTGTACATATTGCTAGGTTTCAAGTTTGAACTTTTATTTTATTATTTGATTTTTATTTATTTTTTTATTTAGTTTTATTTTTTATTT
>NW_017673474.1:64966-69671 GCF_001879085.1 Nicotiana attenuata
CCAATGAACCTAGGGGCTAAGCTTGCCCTCTTCCCAAATCTCATCACGCCCTTCATAGGCGACACTCGGAGCAAGACCCGCTCACCAACCATGAAAGCTACATCTCGAACCTTACGATCCGCATAACTCTTTTGCCGCGACTGAGCCGAACGAAGCCTGTCCTGAATGATTTTGACCTTATCCAAGGCCTCCTGAACTAAATTTGTACCCAATAACCGAGTCTCTCCCGGCTCAAACCATCCAATTGGAGACCGACATCGCCTACCATACAACGCCTCATATGGAGCCATCTGAATGCTGGACTGGTAGCTGTTGTTGTAGGCGAACTCTGCTAAAGGCAAAAATTGGTCCCACGAACCTCCAAAATCAATGACACAGGCTCGGAGCATATCCTCCAAAATCTGAATAGTCCGCTCGGACTGACCGTCCGTCTGAGGATGAAACGCTGTGCTCAACTCAACCCGTGTGCCCAACTCTCGCTGAACTGCACCCCAGAAATGCGAGGTATACTGCGTACCCCGATCCGAAATGATAGATGCCGGCACACCATGAAGGCGAAAAATCTCCCGGATATAAATCTCAGCTAATCTCTCGGATGAATAGGAGACTGCTACAAGAATGAAATGCGCTGACTTGGTCAGCCTATCAACAATAACCCATATGGAGTCGAACTTCTTCCGAGTCAACGGAAGTCCAGTAACAAAATCCATGGTAATCTTCTCCCACTTCCACTCGGGAAGCTCAATCCTCTGAAACAATCCACCAGGCCTCTGATGTTCATACTTAACCTGTTGACAGTTCAAACATCGAGCCACTATGCAACAATGTCCTTCTTCATCCTACGCCACCAATAATGCTGCCTCAGATCCTGATACATCTTCGCGACGCCCGGGTGAATAGAATTCCGAGAACTATGGGCCTCCGCTAAGATCAACTCTCGAATCCCATCGACATTGGTCACACAAACTCGCCCCTGCAATCTCAAAACACCATCATCATCTAAGGTCACCTTCGTGGCACCTTCACGCTGCACCGTGTCTCTCAGGACACATGAATGGAGATCATCAAACTGCCGATCATGGATACGCTCCAATAATGAAGAACGAGCGACTGTGCAAGCTAATACTCTGCTAGGCTCAGAAATGTCCAACCTTACAAATCGATCTGCCAAGGCCTGAATATCCAAAGCAAGCGGTCTCTGGCTGACCGAAATATAAGCAAGACTACCCATGCTGGAGGACTTCCTACTCAATGCATCGGCCACCACATTGGCTCTCCCCGGGTGATACAAAATAGTAACATCATAATCTTACAAAATAGTAACATCATAATCTTTCAATAACTCCAACCACCTCCTCTGCCTCAAGTTCAACTCCTTCTGCTTGAATAAGTACTGAAGACTCTTGTGATCAGTGTACACCTCACACGTCACACCATATAGGTAATGCCTCCAAATCTTCAAAGCATGAACGATGGATGCCAACTCTAGATCATGAACCGGATAATTCTTCTCGTGGATCTTCAACTGCCTCGAAGCATAAGCAATGACTCTGCCATCCTGCATCAATACTGCACCGAGCCCAATACAGGAAGCATCACAATAAACTGTATAAGGTCCTGAGCCTGTGGGCAAAACCAATATCGGTGTCGTAGTCAGAGCTGTCTTGAGCTTCTGAAAGCTCGCCTCACACTCATCTGACCATCTGAAATGGGCACCCTTCTGGGTCAATCTGGTCATCGGGACTGCAATAGAAGAAAATCCCTCCACGAACCGGCGATAATAACCTGCTAACCCCAAGAAACTCTAAATCTCAGTGGCTGATGCTGGTCGAGGCCAGTTCTTGACTGCCTCAATCTTTTTCGGGTCCACCTGAATACCCTCTGCTGATATGACGTGACCCAGAAATGCAACCGAACTCAACCAGAACTCATACTTGGAAAACTTGGCATATAACTGACTATCCCTCAGAGTCTGAAGAACCACCCTAAGGTGCTGCTCGTGCTCCTCCTGGCTGCGGGAGTACACCAAAATATCATCAATAAAGACTATCACGAACATGTCCAAATAAGGCCTGAACACTCGGTTCATCAACTCTATAAATGCTGCTGGGGCATTGGTCAACCGAAATGACATGACCAAAAACTCAAAATGCCCATACCGAGTGCGGAATGCTGTCTTAGGGACATCAGACGCCCTAATCCTCAGCTGATGGTAGCCAGATCTCAAGTCTATCTTTGAAAACACCTTTGCACCCTGAAGCTGGTCGAACAAATCATCAATCCTCGGCAGTGGATACTTGTTCTTTATCGTCACTTTGTTCAATTGCCGGTAATCAATGCCCGTCCTCATCGATCCATCCTTTTTCTTCACAAATAACACTGGCGCACCCCAAGGAGAAACACTAGGCCTGATAAAACCCTTCTCTAGCAAATCTTGCAACTGGTCCTTTAACTCCTTCAACTCTGGCGGGGCCATGCGATACGGCGGAATAGAAATGGGCTGCGTGCCTGGGGCCAGATCAATACAGAAATCAATATCCCTGTCGGGCGGCATACCCGGCAGGTCTGAAGGGAAAACCTCGGGGAACTCCCGAACAATAGGAACAGAATCAATAGAAGGAACCTCCGCGCTGGAATCGCGAACACACGCCAGATAAGCTAAACACCCCTTCTCGACCATGCGTCGAGCCTTCACATATGAGATAACACTGCGAGTGGCATGACCTGGGGTCCCTCACCACTCCAAACGGGGCAAATCTGGTAGAGCCAAGGTCACGGTCTTGGCGTGACAATCCAAGATAGCATGATACGGGGACAACCAATCCATCCCTAATATAACATTGAAATCCACCATGTCTAAGAGCAATAAATCAACACGGGTCTCAAGACCCTCAAACACTACCACACAGGAACGATGAACTCGGTCGACCACTATAGAATCACCCACTGGTGTAGATACATAGACAGGAACACCCAAGGCATCACTAGGCATAACCATGTAGGGTGCAAAATAGGACGACACATATGAATACGTAGACCCAGGGTCAAATTGCACTGAAGCATCCCTATCACAGACCAGAATAGTACATGTAATAACTGCATCTGAAGACTCAGCCTCTAGCCTGGCTGGAAGATCATAACACCGGGGCTGGGCCCCACCCCCCTGAACCATATCTCTGGGACGATCGGCTGCTGGCTGGCCTCTACCTCTGGCGGTTCGAGCTCCACCTCTATGATCTCTACCTGCACCTCTATGGCCTCTACCCCCGCCTCTAGCTGGTTGGGCGGCCTGTGGATCACCTGATGCCTGAATCATAGGACGAGGACCCTGCTGCTGAGAGCTGTTTGAAGCTCGGGGGCAATACCTGGCAATATGTCTCGTGTCGCCACACGTGTAACAAGCCCTCGGCTGCTGAGAATAACAGAGTGGTGGTGCGCTGATAGGTGCTGTTGGTGAACTGAAAAGCTGCTGGTCAGAAGACTGCGGCTGAGAGCCACGACCACCTGAAGTACCATGTGAGACCTGTAGGGCTGACTGAAAGGGCCTCGAAGGATGGCCTCTACCATAAGAATCCCCACCTCCAGACGAGGTACCACTGAATCTACCTGCATGACGGGGTCTATTGTCTGGCCCATGACCACCTCCCCGTGCAAGAGCCATCTCAACTCTACGGGCCGCATTGGCCGCCTCCTAAAAAGAAATCTCACTACCAGCTCCATAGCCATCTGGAGACGGATCGGCTGAATCAATCCATCAATAAACCTCCGCACCCTCTCTCTCTCTCGGTGGGGAGTATAACAACAGCATAGCGTGCCAGATCAATGAACCGAGTCTCATACTGTGTGACTGTCATAGAGCCCTGCTGGAGGCGCTCGAACTGCCTGCGAAGAGCCTCTCGCTGAGTAACTGGGAGAAACTTCTCCAAAAACAACTCTGCAAACTGGTCCCAAGTCAATGATGGCGACCCTGCTGGTCTGGATAAACAATAGTCCTTCCACCAAGTCTTGGCGAATCCTGCCAGTCGAAAGGTGATGAAGTCGACCCCATTGGTCTCCACAATACCCATGGTCCTAAGGATCTCATGGCAGCTGAATAAGAAATCCTGGGGATCCTCTGATGAAGCACCGCTAAATGTGGTGGTGAAGAGCTTGGAGAACCTATCAAGCCTCCACAAAGCATCTGAGGACATAGCCGCTCCATCGCCGGTCTGTAGCAGGAGTCTGAACCCCTCCTCCAGCCTGAGAAGTGGCTGATGCTACTGGAAGCAAACCCGCTCTAGTGACGCTCTCCACAAAGCCTACCAATCTGACCAGAGCGTCCTGAAGAACTGGGGTGGCTATGAACCCCTCTGGGACCTGAGCTTGGCCCACCGGAGCTGCTGGGGCTGGAGCCCTCTCATCATAATCAACATGAGGCTCCACTTCTGGGACTGCAGCTCGGGGCTAAGCTTTGCCCCTGCCTCTGCCTCTAGCGCGTCCTCGGCCTCTGCCCCTCGCAGGAGCTGCTGCTGGGGGCTCGGGCTGCTGCGCGGTAGAAGAGGAAGCACGTGTTCTCGCCATCTGCGAAAGAACAGAGTAGAAAGACAATCAATATTTGAGAAACAGAATCGCACGACAGGAAAGAACAAAAGTGAAACTTTTCCTAACTCCGTAGCCTCTGGGGGATAAATACAGACGTCTCCGTACCGATCCCTCAGACTCTACC
>NW_017673474.1:69676-101594 GCF_001879085.1 Nicotiana attenuata
CATCTTGGAATTATGGGAATTTAGGTGTAGATAATTCTACTATTGATCTCCATACATATTGTAAAGGAAACCACCCGTGGCAAAATTTTCAAAACGTTCCTGAGAGCGAGTTATGTGCACCAACTCAATATTATTTGTGGAATGTGTGTGATGTGTGTGGTGGTAAAAAATGGTCACCTTCATGGTTGTGCTTATATTTCTTATTTTCCCCCAACCCCTTACTACGATGGTTCCACCTTTTCTTGTGAAGTTAATAGGAACAAAGAACCTGGGAATGCGGACCTGAAGGAGATCAAGGATATGCTAAAGTGTCTTCTGGAACAAAACAATGAGAAACAATTGCACATAGAAAGGCAAGAGGCAACTATTCGCAAGTTGGAGGCTCAATTGAGTCAAGTGGTTGGAGCTTTTAATGCTCAACAATCCAATATTGATGATAGTAGCCAAGAAGAGCATGAATTTGAGGTATTAATTGGGGAGGTCAAAGCAGAACATCAACAACCTAGCCAACTAGAATTTGAAGATGTCAATGTTGAAGAAGTGAGACTAGAGTCAGCCAAGGACATTGAGGATACAAATTTTGTTGACTCTAGTATCATTGATGTTGAGGATGCTGAAAGTCCTGAAGTTCATGTGTGTGAGCGCATTGGTCCTCACTCCAAACATTTTTCTACATTGTGCTTGGATGACGATATGAAAATAGAGTCATCCGAGCCGATTGAGAAGTCAAGGAATGAAGAACAAGGTGCCTATATTCTGGAATTTTTCTTACCAGAAAGACAGGACTACATACCTCATCTAAAAGCCAAGAAGTGTAGAATAGTACAATGGTTTCTTGGACCAATTAGATTTGTTCCTCCACCCCTGGAGCATAGCCGAAAACTTGATGCCAAATTGGGGGTTCAATTCATAAGCTCGAGGTGGAGGCAAAAAGTGATTCGCGTCGTGCCGCGACGTTAAATCAAGCGCTTGTTGGGAGGCAACCCAGCTTTATTGCTTTCTTTTATTTATTTTTTATTTTTATTTTTTTTAATTGTATTATTTTTGTAGTGTCAATTTTTTTATTTTCTAGGAGCATGGAAAGCAAAGGTATTGGAAGGATGCATCAGCAAACCAAATGGTTGGAACTAAGTGTGAGGTACCCACACGAAGGACCAAGCTTGGGAGAAGTCTGAGTACCCTATGAACTGCTAGTGCTTCGGCCTTTGGCCTACCAGGGAGTTTCTTTTACCCTCTTGTATGTATGGCTGTTCATTGGGGACAATGCACAATTTTAAGTGTGGAGTGAGGAGATTGTCTGGGTGATTTTTCATGCTACTTTAGCTGTGTTTTTCTTTCAAAAAGATTGGACTTTTCCTGATGACGGATCTTCTAGACAGTTTTCTTGAGGGAAGTAAGTCTAAAGAAAATACCAAAAAGATTTTTGGTTTTGTTAGGTAGTGTAGCAATTACCCCTTGGTTTTTCTTTAAACCACGGTTCTTTTCCAAGGGTTTTATTTGAACCGGGTGTAGTTAGTTTTTTTTTTGGGAATAGGAGCCATTGTGTTTTGTTTTGAAATGAAGCAATATCTCTTGACTTTGTTATGCCTTGAGAACAGTGAAGACTTTGGCTGTGACGCTTAGGCTCAATTTTTGACTCTTGTATAAGTACCTTAAATTGTATGATCTTAAATTTGCTTAACTGCTCTGACTAGGGTGTCTTGATTAATCCAATCCTGAGTGAGTTATGTGCCATGTGTGTGTAAGGTTTTGTGTTATTCTGTGCATTGCATTTGATGCCTAGAACTTGCCCCGTGTGTTTGCAAAGCGAAATAGTAGTGTTGTTCAGTCTTGGAAGTGATATAGGCGTTTTCTTGTTGAGCCAGATATGTATATTTTACCCACCTAATTGTTATGTATCGTAGTTAACCTCGTTGAGCCTATAATCCTTTTTCTTTGGCAATCACATTACAAGCCTTACCCATTTGTTTGAATTAACCATCTATTTAAACCTTTTCACCTCTCATGAGCACTTGAATTATTTATGAACTTTGTAAAAGTTAAAGTGTGGGGTGGTTGGTTTGGCTTTTGAGTGGAACTAATTGAATAAAGAGAAAGGTGCACTGTTTTGAAAAAGGAAGAGCCACTTGAATTGAAAAAATATATAGTTGGATTGTTGTGGAAAAAAAAATCCTTGATAAGTGATGGCTCTTGAGGTAAGTGTGCTTAAAGAAGAATGTGGTAATATACATTGATTTGAAGGTGGAGTTTTGGTTTGACATAAGTATGGGATTTAAATATTAAAATATATATATTAAAGTGCTTAGGGAGGTGTAGTCACTCTTATATCTGAATGTATCCTACCCGTTCCGTAGCCTACATTACAACCAAATAAAGTCCTAATTGATCCAAGATTGAATGAGCTCGATTAATGGAGTAGTACACTACGGGCAAGCTTATGGTGCATCTTTTGTGGCATATGAATGTTATTTCTGAGAGTGAGTGAATTCTTTCTATCTTGAGTTCCCAAGTGTTCTTAAATTTTATTGTGTGGAACTACTCTCTTTTGTTGTGTGAGGGCACTTGATTCATGAAGGAAAGGTAATGTCAGTGACCTCTATATTAGAGTAAGTGGGTGAGTTGTGAATAACGTGTGGTACTTGTGAGTCAAATTTTAAGGTGAAGATGTTACGCTTTTTTGCTTAGTCTATTTTAAATACTCTTGGTGTGATGAGTTAGGAGAATTGTTTAAAAAGGTCGTGTCTATAAAAAAAAGTGTAGTTTGATTGCTCGAGGACGAGCAATGGTTTAAGTGTGGGGTGTTGATGATAGGATATAGTTGCATATTTTAGTCGCTTATTACACTCGAATTTACTGCACTTTAATTGAGTTTGCGCTTTAATCGCTAGTGTTTTGCACTAATTGTGTGTTTTATGCCTTGTAGGTGTGATTCCGAGCTATATAGATGTTATGGAATGAATTTAAGTGATTTGAAGCTTTGAAGTCTGAGTAAAAGCTCAAGGAATTAAGCCGGGATCGTGTTCGGGGGTCAAATTTGATAATTAAGTACGAACGAAGACTTGAGGAGGCATATTGCGCACTTTCTAGTAAAATAGACATAACATTTTGCTTAGAACTCTATTTGGGCTCCGCAATATATGGTTGGAAAGCTAACTCAAAGGGCTACAACTTTCATGTTTTACGTTTTTCCCAATTCCAAATGGAACAGGGTGTAAAACCGCGGTTTTGTCGCGACCGCGGCAGAACCGCGACAGAAGATGGTCGCGGACAACTGAAGAATCAGAGAGCATGTTTGGCCGCGGTTCCACCACGACCGCGGAAAAACCGCGGCGGGAAGCGAAAATTTCAAGGACTAAAGTGCAAAACAAGGGATTTTAAGTCCTAAACCCTATATTAAACAAATGAGGCCGGCAAAGAACAAGAGGAGGACATATTCTGGACACAAATTAGACCTAAGGAGGCGGAGAGACACTACTTTAGGGTTAGACAACACCTAAGGTGGCAAGAACACATTGGGAGCAAGGCGGAGAATTCTTCTACGAGTTTTTCCTTCCTCTTCATATTTTTCATTGTTGGTTATGACTTTTAGTATTGTAGTTTTACATACTATTATGAATAGCTAATTTGTTATCTAGAGTTTTGATAGAACCTTTTGTAGGATAAATTCTTGTTATGTTTTTATATAATTGAGCCATACTTTTTCTCTATTTGTTCAACTACGTTTATATTGTGGTTGATTGAAGATCTCTCAATTAGCTGTGCCTATTTAGTATGCATAACTCGGGAGAGAGTGCATATTTAGGTAATTGTTGAACAACACCACTCCCAGAGTATATGAGGGATCAATAACCGAGGGTTTAAAGGCAGGATTAGGGATAACGAAGCCTTGGGTGCGATCTGAAGTGAGCTGTATTAAAAGCCAGCTAACGTAGCTCGGGAGAGTGCGTCTAGTAAATTGTCGTAATTACTCGGGAGAGATTTACGGTAATAAGAGTGCTCATGATCGGTAGAGAATACTTAGGCGAAATTATAGAAGACATAGCGGGAAGGATTCCGACAATTGGGGAAATCATAACTCTAGACCTCCTTAATCTTTTCTCTAACCCTCAATATCTTTAGTTGTTAATTCACTATTTTAATTTGTTAGTTAAGTAGTTAAACACAAGAATCTTAATATCTATAGGTTAGGAATTTTTTAAGCTTGTCTTCTTGGTGATATTGAACAGCTGTAGCTAAACCTTAGTTCTCTGTGGGATTCGACTCCGGACTTGTAAACCGGATTATATTTGCAGCGACCGCTTAGTCCTTTTTATAAGGCATAGTTGGGCGTGATCAAGCATAGTATCAGTTCTTTGGTTATTATACCATTCATCATATGCAATTTTTAAAGCAATAACCAAATACAAAAATGAACACCTGTCTCAGAATATAATTAATTGTCACGACCCGGATTTCCCACCCTCGGGAGTCGTGATGGCGCCTACTAATAGGAGCTAGGCAAGCCAATTAATTAACACTTCTCTCAACATCATTAACGGTATAAAGAAGAACGAGGCAATTAATATAAAAGCGGAAGTCTCGAAACATAAATAACTGAAACCAAGTGCGGAAATTCAAGTACACCTCTACCCAGATCTGGTGTCACTAACTCACGAACTTCTACTGAATGCTAAATACAAAGTTTGAATAAGAATACTGTATTGTCTGATCCGATACAAGGGAAATCAAACGAAAGACAGAGATAAGAGAGACTCCGGGCCATGGGGACGCCAGCAAGGCTACCTCGGAAATCTCCGGACTGAAGTAAGCTCCCAACGCTCCTACTGCTGTCCAAAAGCTCCTGCTCTGGTACTATGATCTGTGCAAAAAGCACAGAAGTGTAGCGTCAGCACAACCGACCCCATGTTCTGGTAAGTGCCTGGCCTAACCCCGGCGAAGTAGTGACGAGGCTAGACAGGACCTACCAAAAACAACCTGTGCAGATATATAAATACAAAGGCAACAGAAATAACAACAGAGAACATCAACTAAAAAGGGGAAGGGGGCATGCTCGGGGAAAATACAGTGAATACAGATCAACGGATATAACGACGAAACTATCTCAATACCATAGCTCATATATAAGTGGTCGGCGCGCCACACGATCCCATTTCTTAATTCATAAGGGGACGGCGTGCCACACGATCCCATTTCATAATATATAAGTGGTCGGCGTGCCACACGATCCCATTTCATAATATATATATAAGTGGTCGGCGTGCCACACGATCCCATTTCGTAATATATAAGTGGTCGGCGTGCCACACGATCCCATTTCATAATATATATACATATAATCTTTCTAAAGGAGGCCCCATTAGGGGGAAATTCAACAACGTAACGGTTTAACCCGGCAAGGGTACAACTAACAGCCCAAATATCCCGGCAAGGGAGAAACAACAATAATAGACTACGTGTCCCAGCAAGGGAAAAGTCACAACACTTTCTCTTTTAGTCACTTCTTTCTCAATTATCAAATTCTAGTTTGAGACAACGATCCAATAATATACCAATCGCAATTCCTCCTCAACCTTTCACATTATAGGAAACTTAGCAATCAAACAAGAAAGATGTTTCACAAAGTCCGGTTCAAACATAGTTAAGACCCACGGTCATGCTAGACGGTGTATAGATAACCGTCACCATACCTATACACCGTACTCTTCATTTAGCAATTAGCAAATAATATCCTAATCCTATTCCCTCTAACCAAAGTTAGAACAAACACTTACCTCGGTCCAAGAATAGCAATCAACTCTCTAATACCGCCTTTCCTCTACAATCCAACTCCGAAACAATGATTTCTAGGCATAATTAGTTCAATAATATCAATAAGGGCTCAAAAACATAATCCCATAGCCTAGAAATGAAATTTCTATCATTCTTCCAAAAATACCAAAATTCGACCCCGGGCCCACATGGTCCAAACTCGAGGCTCAGACCAAAACCCGATCACCCATAACCCCACGAGTTCAAATATATAATTTATTTCAAGATTCGACCCCAAATTGAGGTTGAATCACCTAAAATCCCCAAAGCCCTAACTCTACCCAAAACCCCCATTTTCTACTTTGAATTCATAATTTAGGGCTAGGAAATTATTGATTAGTGGAAGAAATTAAGAGGGAAAGAAGTTAAGAACACTTACCAAGAGGCTATGGAGAAAGAAGCTCTTCAAAATCGCCTATGGAGTGTTAGAGAGAGGAGCTCGTGTGAAGAAATGGCTAAATCCCGAGCTACTGATTCTGTTTTGAACTTAAAAATTCGCTGGGCAAAAATGCCCTTCCCGTTCGCGTGAATGAGGACGCGTTCGCGAAGGGTGGATGGTTTAAGGCATCGCGAACGCGAGGTGCTAATCGCGAACGCGTAGAAGAAGGGGCTGGGGTCTGGGACTGGCTAGTACGCGAACGTGGTGAAGGGGAAGCCTGGGCTATGCGGACGCGGGGTATTGTCCGCGAACGCGATGAAGAGGGACCGCTGAAGCTTCGCGAACGCGTGACTGGAACGCGAACGCGAAGAAGTGATTTGCTGTGCAAAAAAATTGCAGAAAATCTGCTATGTTTTCTAAGTGTAAAACTACCCCGAACCACCTCCGAATCACTCCCGAGCCCTCGGGGCTCC
The DNA here is from genome assembly GCF_001879085.1 of Nicotiana attenuata. Taxonomy (NCBI): domain Eukaryota; kingdom Viridiplantae; phylum Streptophyta; class Magnoliopsida; order Solanales; family Solanaceae; genus Nicotiana; species Nicotiana attenuata. Next base: position 76,337 of record NW_017673474.1, read on the forward strand.
CAACCAAACACACACACTAACTCAATAACATCCTACGAACTTAGTCGAGCGATCAAATCGCCAAAATAACATCAAAATCAATGAATCCAACCTCAAAATCATCATTTTCATTTCAAACTTCTTAAACTTCTAACTTTAGATATTTAGGTCCGAAACACGTCAAATGACACCCGATTTCGACCAAACTTTACAGAAAGCGCTTAACACATATTTAAGACTTGTACCGGGCGTCGAAACCAAAATACGAGCCCGATACCATAGTCTTTTAATCAATTTTCATTTCCATTTTCCTTAATAATTTCATAAAAACAATTTCACAGAAAAATTTATTTCTCGGGCTCTCGACCTCATAATTCGACTCCGGGCATATGCCCGAGTCTCATATTTTTCTACGGACCCTCCGGGACTGTCAAATCACGGGTCCGGGTCCGTTTACCAAAAATGTTGACCAAAGTCAACTTTAATCATTTTAAAGCCATATTTTGAAATTTTTCACAGAATTTAACATATAAGCTTTTCCGGCTACGCGCCCGGACTGCGCACGCAAATCGAGGCAAGCAGAAATAAGGTTTTCAAGGCCTCAAAAGCACGAAAAAGAGAGAAATCCGGTGATAACCCTTTGGGTCGTCACATTAATAATAAAAGCTGTGGTGACAACATTTCTAGCAAGGGAAATTTACATTGTAAAAATCAAGCATGGGGCACCAATAACTTTATCTCAAGGCAACTCATACGTATAAAAACTGAATAAAAACTGAACTTATATTAGTGCTTCTCGTGTGTCCGCCTTATATAGTGTTGGAGGAATATAACTACATTACGTTTGAAACTCTTATCAAGCTAACGGCCTAACCCTGAGTCATTGAAATCCTTTTTCATTCTAATTTAAGTACAAAGGAAAGTAGGGATCAGTCAAATTCTCTTTATTCTAATTTAAGTACAAAGGAAAATAGAACTTTTTAGCAGCCCATGGAATAAAATAAAATTATCAGGGCTCCCACGAATCCGAGGAGAGCTAGCTACCATAATTAAACCCATTGGTCAACCACAATGATACATGGTCCATGAGATTTTTCTTGACCTTACTGCCAAATATCAAGCAAATGGAGCAGTGGAGTCCTACTCTTCTTCGTTAAAAGATCGGTCGCATTTTGTTTCTACAATCCTCCGCACAAGCAAATTTGAGCCCCAAAAATCCAACAGGACCTAAGTATAAATGACCAAAAGGATTAATGCAAGCAACAGATTGAAAAGGGAGAACTGCTCTGAACAGTACTTATGTACTCACTACAAAGAAATCCTAAGCCAAGATAAAATTAAATATCAGGTATACATCTGTGATGACCCAAACGGTCATCACTTGTTTTAAATTAAATTTTATGATTCCGAGGTCTTGAAAACCTCATTTAGAGTCACCTCGATTTGCATGCACAATCCGGGCGTGTGGCGGGAAAGTTTAAATGAGAAAATCTGTGAAAAATGATAAATTTTGACTATAAAAATGAATTAATTTGACTTCGGTCAATATTTTTGTAAACGGACCCGGATGACGGTCCCGGAGAGTCCGTAGGAAAATATGGGACTTGGGCGTATGCCCGGAATCGAATTCCGAGGTCCCAAGCCCGAGAAATGAATTTTTAAAGGAAATTGTTTAAGGAAATTTGAAATGAAATTTGATTAGAACGTGTTTGGCATCGGGCCCGTATTTTTCTTCCGGCGCCCGGTACAGGTCTTATATATGATTGAAGATGTTTTTGTAAAATTTGGTGAAAAACGGACGTCGTTTGACGTAATTCGGACCTAAATTGCTAAATTTGATACTTGATGAAGTTTGAGAAAAAGTTCTTGATTTTGTGGTTTGATTCATTGTTATTGAGGTTATTTTGGCGATTTGATCGCACGGATAAGTTCGTATGATGTTGTTGAGTTAGTACGTGTGTTTGGTTAGGAGCCCCGAGGGCTCGTGGGTGTTTCGGATGTGTTCCGGGAAGTTTTTGACTTAAGGAAAAGTTGCAAATTTTCTGCAACAGGTGATCAGGCCTGTTGTTCTTCGCGTCGCGTAGTCACTCTCGCGATCGCGAAAGGTGAATGGGGACAGGGGTGATTTTGTTCAATGCGAACGCGAGGGAAGGATCTCGAACGCGAAGCAGTAGGGGGTTGCTCTACGCGGACGCAACCCACGTCCTGCGAACGCATAGTGTAAATGGGGGGCTGGTCTGGGAAGTGAACATTCCTCTACGCGAACGTGTTCATAGGCTCGCGAACGCGAAGGTCAGGGGGGCCAACCCTTCGCGAACACGTAAGAGGACTCGCGATCGCATAAGCCTGAGGAGGGTTGCTCTTCGCGAACGCGGCAGACCCATCGCGAACGCGATGAAGGTCTGCCCAGCGATTTTAAAACAGTAGCCATTACGGGACTTCTTCAAAATTTTATAACTTCTTCGTCTCAACTCCAAATTGAGCGATTTTTGAAAGAGGATTTCACCACAATCTCATAGGTATGTAATCTTTGACTCATTTTCTTCATTTTTCATCAACACCCACTAGATTCCCAGGCCTAAATCATGTGATTAAGGGTAGAATTAGGAATTTTGGTAGAACTAGGGCTTTTTGATTAATTGTGATTTAGACCTCGTCTTGGGGTCGAATTCTGGAAATGATTATATATCTGGGCTCGTGGGTGAATGGGTGATTTGATTTTGGTCCGAACCTCGTGTTTTGAACAAGTGGGCCCGGGGTTGATTTTTGGGATTTTGGGAAGATGATTGGAAAGCTATAATTAAACATTGGAATTGGATTGTTTAGCATTTATAGATGTTGTTAAGTCGATTATGTATAGATTCGATTGGGTTGGAGTCGAATTTGAAAGGAAAAGCGGTGATTGAGGCTTCAGTTGGCCGTGGAAGTTCGAGGTAAGTGTTTGGTCTAACCTTAGCTTGAGGGAATAGGAGTTGAGTCCTATTTGCTATGTGGTATTCGTTGTGTACGACGTATAGGCATGGTGACGAGTATCTATACGTTGGTGTCTAGCATGACCGTGAGTCTTTATATTGTGAATATCTTGATTACATTGTATTCTTCATGCCTTGGTGATGATTTCTAGTTGTTGTGAAAAGTTTGTGGAAGGAATTGTGACCTTTGAACATCTTGGAGCATTGGCTCCAGTTATATTATGAATTGTGAAAGAATATGAGATGATTGAACCCTTTGGAGCATTGGCTCAAGTGGTAAAGTGAGTCATGAAGTAGAAGTGAAAGATAGAGAAAGAATTATTGAAATGTTCCCTTGCCGGGATTTAATTATTTAATTGTTGTTCCCTTGCCGGGATTTAATTATTTAATTGTTGTTCCCTTGCCGGGATTTAGTTATTTAATTGTTTTTCCCTTGCCGGGATTTCTATATAATCTTGTTTATTCCCTTGCCCCTTGTTTGTGATTGTTGTTTGGGTGAGGAAGAGTGTTAAAGCACGAAGGTTTGATGCCGTGCATTGTTGATATTGCGAGGAAAGAGTGTAAAGCACGAAGGGTGATGCCGTGCCGCACGATGTACCATTCTGTGCCGATTGTATCGATTACATGGTGATGAAAGAGAGTAAAAGCACGAAGGGTGATGTCGTGCACATATTTGATAAATAATTGCTTTGGTGAGGACGAGAGTAAAAGCACGAAGGGTGATGCCGTGCAAACTGTTGATTTCTGTTCCTTGTTGATATTCGAGTTATGTTGTTCCTTTCTTTACTTGATGCCTTTCTACTCAGAACTGTTATCTCCCCTACAGTATGTTTCCCCTCCCCACATTAACTGGTTATTTCTGTATTTCTTTTTTCGCTGTATATATTTAAACTGCACAGGTTTATTTGGTAGTCTGGTCCTAGCCTCGTCACTACTTCGCCGAGGTTAGGCTAGGCACTTACCAGCACATGGGGCCGGTTGTGCTGATACTACACTCTGCACTGTGTGCAGATCCCGGAGCAGCTTTCGGACAGTAGTTGGAGGGCTTCCTTCAGTTCACCCGGAGACCTAAGGTAGACCTGCAGGCGTCCGCAGGCCCTGGCGTCTCCCTCTATCTCTATTTCCTGTTTCCTTCTCTTTTATTCAGAAACAGTGTACTGTTATCTTCAGACCTTGTATGTAGTAATCTTAGATAGTCTGTGACACTGTGACACCAGATTTTGGATATTTGAGGTTTTAGAAGTTGTAAAAGACGTTGATTCCAGATATTTTATTGTTACCTTCCGCTTATTTATTTAAAGATCCGCTGATTTCATGTTATCGCTTATATTTGCTAAAAAGAAGTAATTTGTTGACGAAGTAAGTAGTTGAGTTTTGGCTTGCCTAGCTCCCAATAGTAGGCGCCATCACGACTCCCGAGGGAGGGAAATCCGGGTCGTGACAAGTTGGTATCAGAGCTCTAGGTTACATGGGTCTCACAGTTCACAGACAAGCTTCTGAGGGATCGGTACGGAGACGTCTGTATTTATCCCCCAGAGGCTACAGAGATAGGAAAAATCTCACATTTGTTCTTTCTTGTCGTGCGGTTTGGTTTCTCAGCGCTAATTGAATTTCTACTCTGTTCTTCCGCAGATGGCAAGAACACGCATTTCCTAATCTACCGATCAGCAGCCCGAGCCCCTAGTAGCAGCTCCCACGAGGGGCAGAGGGCGAGGCCGAGGCAGGGGCAGAGCTCAGCCCCGAGCAGCAGCACCAGCAGCGGAGCCTCAGGTTGACTTTGATGACGAGGTTCCGGCTCCAGAAGTTCCGGTGGGCCCAGCTCAGGTCCCAGAGGGGTTTATTGCCACCCCAGTTCTTCAGGATGCTCTGGTCCGTCTAGTGAGCCTCATGGAGAGTGTCACCAGGGAAGGTTTACTTCCTGTAGCACCAGCCGTCTCTCAGGCTGGAGGAGGAGCCCCGACTCCTGCTACTCGCACTCCGGAGCAGGTAGCTCCCCAGTTTCAGACTCTAGCAGCTCATCCAGTTGGAGCGGTTTAGCCGGGTGTGGTAGCTCAGACCGGCGATGGTGCAGCCATGTCTGCCGATGCTTTGTGGAGATTGGACAGGTTTACCAAGCTCTTCACTACTACCTTCAGCGGTGCATCTACTGAGGATCCCCAGGATTATCTGGACAGTTGTCATGAGGTTCTTCGGAACATGGGGATTGTTGAGACCAATGGGGTTGATTTTGCTACATTTCGCTTGTCTGGATCCTCCAAGACTTGGTGGAGGGATTATTGCTTAGCTAGACCAGCAGGATCGCCAGCCTTGACCTGGGAGCAGCTCACGTAGCTATTTCTGGAGAAGTTTCTCCCTATTGCACAGTAAGAGGCTTATCGGAGGCAGTTCGAGCGTCTCTAGCAGGGATCCATGACTATCACCTAGTACGAGACCCGATTTATAGATTTGGCTCGCCATACCCTTATTATACTCCCCACTGAGAGGGAGAGAGTGAGACGGTTTATTGATGGACTCATTCAGCCGATTCGTCTCCAGATGGCTAGAGAGGCTGGGAGTGAGATATCCTTCCAGGAGGCGGCCAATGTGGCTCGGAGATTTGAGATGGTATTATCACAGGGGGGTGGTGTCACGGCCCAAATCCCAAACCCGGCCGTGATGGCGCCTCTCGTGAAGACAAGGCCAGCCAGAACCATGCCAACACCTCTTTTAAGCAGTTAATTACCATTAAACAATTCTAAAGCATAATTTAATAACAATAATCCGCGGAAGTATAGAATATAACAGTAGAAACCATCCCGACACAGCCCAAACCGGGGTGTCACAAGTCATGAGCTACTACAGAATTTCTATAAGTCTACAAACAGAATATATCTGATACAGAAGTCTAGAATAACTGAAATAACATGAAATAGAGGAGTCAAGGGGGCTGCGGACGCCAACAGCTACCTCGAAGCTCCGAACTCGCTACCTGATCTGGACAAGGATATCAGTGCTCAGGAACGGACTCTACTATGCCTGAATCTGCACACATGGTGCAGGGAGTAATGTAAGTACTCCGACCCAGTGAATAATAATAATAAATAATAGCTGGAGATAAGAAGACACATAACAGCACAAGGCAATTCTATATCAGGCAGTAAATCCCTTAAAGCAGTAAAATCTGTGAAATCATGTGGAATCTCCGTTTTAAAGCAGCTAAATCAAGTAAAACAGCTAATAAGTGTTAAATAGTAAAAACTGCCCCTCGGGCCCAATATCAACCGCTCAGTACAGTAACTTAGATTACTCTCAGAATAGTATCATATAATAACCACTGCGGCGTGCAGTCTGATCCATATCTCGCTGCGGCGTGCAGCCCGATCCATCGCTGTGGCGTGCAGCCCGATCCATATGGGTACCCGCGCTCACTGTAGGGGGTGCAGACTCCGGAGGGGCTCCTACAGCCCAAGCGCAATACTGCTGCGGCGCGCAGCCCAATCTACATAAACATTTGCTGCGGCGTGCAGCCCGATCCATATGAGTATTTGCTGCGGCGTGCAGCCCGATCCCTAATATATATAATATCCTCACTGTTGGGTTCTCAACCCCTCTCAGTCTTTTTAGGACACAATAGTATAGGGTAGGGATCTCAGCCCACATATCTCCCCTCATTTAGGATTAACACTTATAAAAACGGTTCACATTGTTTAATCAATTAGAAACATGACTTAGGATGTGATTTGTACTAAGTAAAGTGAGGAAAATCAGTCATAATGCCCCTAAGGGTTCTACAAGTCGGCACGAGGCCCCAAACATGGCAACTAGCCCAAATCATGATGATAAACAAATCGGCTTAATCAAATACGCAGTAAAATATCAAACGGGACAGACCAAGTCACAATCCCCAGTAGTAAACAACCCCGCGCCCGCCATTAAGCGCGTGTTTCACCTCAATATAGCACTACGTTGTGCAAATCCGGGGTTTCAAACCCTCAGGATATCATTTACTATCATTACTCACCTCAAGCCGGCCAAATCCTAGCTCGCTATGCCCTTGCCTCGCAAATTGACCGCCTCGCGCGTCGAATCTGATCAAAACCACAACGAATACGTTACAATAGGCTAAGGGAACATAACCCAATCGAAAAGACTCGAAAAATATCGAAATTCACGAAATTTGCNAAGAAGGATGGGTCAATGAGAATGTGTATTGATTACCGGCAATTGAACAAGGTTACAATCAAGAATAAGTATCCGCTGCTAAGGATTGATGATTTGTTCGACCAGCTTCAGGGTGCCAGGGTATTTTCAAAGATTGACTTGCGATCTGGCTACCATCAGTTGAGAATTAGGGCATCCGATGTCCCTAAGACAGCTTTTCGCACTCGGTACGGGCATTATGAGTTCTTGGTTATGTCATTCGGGTTGACAAATGCCCTAGCAGCTTTCATGGATTTGATGAACCGAGTGTTTAGGCATTATTTGGACTCGTTCGTGATAGTCTTCATTGATGATATATTGATATATTCCCGCAGCCAAGAGGAGCACGAGCAGCACCTTAGAGTGGTTCTTCAGACTCTGAGGGATAGTCAGTTATATGCTAAGTTCTCGAAGTGTGAATTCTGGTTGGGTTCAGTTGCATTTCTGGGTCATGTTATATCAGCAGAGGGTATTCAGGTGGACCCAATAAAGATTGAGGCAGTCAAGAACTATCCTAGACCAGCATCAGCTACAAAGATTCGGAGTTTCTTGGGATTGGCAGGCTACTATCGGCGGTTCGTGGAGGGGTTTTCATCTATTGCAGCCCCGGTGACCAGATTGACCTAGAAGGGTGCCCAGTTCAGATGGTCGGATGAGTGTGAGGCGAGCTTTCAGAAGCTCAAGACAGCTCTGACTACGGCATCGGTGTTGGTTTTGCCCACAGGTTTAGGGCCTTATACAGTCTATTGTGATGCTTCCCGTGTGGAGCTTGGAGCAGTGTTGATGTAGGATGGCAAGGTCATTGCCTATGCTTCGAGGCAGTTGAAGATTCATGAGAAGAACTATCCGGTTCATGATTTGGAGTTGGCAGCCATAGTTCACGCATTGAAGATTTGGAGGCATTATCTGTATGGTGTGGCATGTGAGGTGTTCACGGATCACAAGAGTCTTCAGTACTTGTTCAAGCAAAAAGGAGTTGAATTTGAGGCAGAGGAGGTGGTTGGAGTTGTTGAAGGATTATGATATCACCATTTTATATCATCCGGGAAAGGCCAATGTGGTGGCCGATGCTTTGAGTAGGAAGTCAGCCAGTATGGGCAGTCTTGCTTATATTCCGGTCGGTGAGAGGCCGCTTGCTTTGGATGTTCAGGCTTTGGCCAATCAGTTCATGAGACTGGATGTTTCTGAGCCCAGTCGTGTGTTAGCTTGCACGGTCGCTCGTTCTTCATTATTGGAGCGTATCCGTGATCGGCAGTATGATGATCCCCATTTGTGTGTCCTTAGAGACACGGTGCAGCGCGGAGGTGCCAGGCAGGTTACCTTAGATGATGATGGAGTTTTGAGATTGCAGGGTCGAGTCTGTGTGCCTAATGTGGACAGGCTCCGAGAGTTGATTTTAGAGGACGCCCATAGCTCCCGGTACTCTATTCATCCGAGCGCCGCGAAGATGTATCAGGATTTGCGGCAGCATTACTGGTGGCGTAGGATGAAGAAGGATATTATTGCATATGTAGCTCGGTGTTTGAATTGTCAGCAGGTTAAGCACGAGCATCAGAGGCCTTGTGGTTTATTTCAGAGGATTGAGCTTCTCGAGTGGAAGTGGGAACGGATTACTATGGATTTTGTTGTTGGACTCCCGCAGACTCGGAGGAAGTTCGACACAGTATGGGTCATTGTTGATAGGCTGACCAAGTCAGTGCATTTCATTCCTGTGGCAGTCTCCTATTCTTCTTAGAGGTTAGCTGAGATCTACATTCGGGAGATTGTTCGCCTTTATGGTGTGCCCGTATCTATCATTTTGGATCGGGGTACGCAGTTTACCTCGCGTTTCTGGAGAGCAGTTCAGCGAGAGTTGGGCACACGGGTTGAGTTGAGCACAACATTTCATCCCCAGAGCAACCTTTTTGTTGCGGTTCGGGAGAGGGTCTGAAGAGGGGTATATTTAAATGCGACTTTCAGTTATTTTTTTCACTTTTTTCAAAACCCTAAATACTAAGAGGCGATTTTTTCAACACTCTTTCTTCTCCCAAAACATTAGTTAAGTTGATTTCTAAACTTCATTTTTTTTACTCCTTTAACTTCTTTTTAACAAGATTTCATCCTAGAATCTGAGGGTTTTCATGGTGGAATTGGGAATGTGGGTAAGACTAAGAATATTTGAAATTTGGGGATTTAGACCCTCAAATTGAGGTCGGATTCCAAAGCCAATTATATATCCGCTCGGGGGTGAATGGGTAAATCGGAGTTTTGGTCCGAAATTTCGGGGTTTGGACCAAGCGGGCCCGGGGTCGATTTTTGACTTTTTGGGAAAAACTTTAGAAACATATTTCTATGAATTAAGAAATGATTCATTTTAGCATTTATTGATATTAGTTTAAGTAACTTGTGGAAGATACAAGCGACGGTGGGGAATCAAGAGGTTAAAGCGATGTTGAGCTGAATTGTGTTGTTGCATCGAGGCAAGTGGTTTGGTCAAAACCTTAGCTTGAGGGATAGAGTCGTGTCTTATTTGCTACGTGTTAAACTTGTGTAGTACGACGTAAAGGCATTGGTGACGAGTATCTATAAGTCGGTGCAGCACTGCGGTAAGTTCTTGTATTTGTAATTGTTACTGACTTCCTTTGTGGTTTTTCGTGCTTCATTATGAGGATTATGGTTACTTGTTCCCTTGCCGTTATGGTTGTTGTTATATTTATTCTCTTGCCGGGATGTGTTGTTTATTATTGCTTCCCTTGCCCAAGATATTGTTGTTATATTTATTTTTTCTTGTCGGGATGTTTGTTGTTATAGTTATTGCTCCCTTGCTGGGATTCTTTATTGGGATCGGTGTTTGATAAATGACAATGGGAAAGCGGTTGAACACCTGCAACGGTAACATATGAAATGGGGAGCAGAGTTGCACTCCTGCAACGCGGAAATAAATGAAATTTGGGAGCGGGTTGCACGCCTGCAACGGAAATATTATCGAATGGGGAGCGGGTTGCACGCCTGCAACGGAAACATATGGAAATGGGAGCGGGTTGCACGCCTGTAACGGAAATTATATGAAATGGAGCGGGCTGCACGCCTGCAACGGTTACTATATGAAAATGGATCGAGATTGCACGCTTGGCAAACGTATTACATTGTGTACTTGTTCTTCTTTATTTTCTTATTTTTACTTGATAATTGATTTATGGCTTATTTCTTTACATTTCCCTACAGTTTTCCGTTGTTATATGTTTACTCCCCACAGCATGTTCCCGCCCAACGTTAGTTTTGTAATTATCTGCTTCTATTTCGCTGTTATATGATTTAACTGCACAGTTTATTGGTAGTTTTGGTCCTAGCCTCGTCACTACTTCGGCAGAGGTTAGGCTAGGCACTTTACCAGGCACATAGGTCGGTTGGCTGACTTGATACTACACTCTGCACTCTTTTGTACAGTCCCAGTGCTGTAATTCCGGACCGCAGTGAGATTGCAGGTTTCGCGTTCATCAAGCGACCCGAGTTGTCCTGCAGGGTCCGCAGGCCTTGGCGTCTCCTTCTGCCATATTTTCCGTGTTTCCTTTATCTTGTTTATTCAGAGACAGTGTTATATTATTTCTTTCAACCTTTAATTTGTCGTACTTCTTAGACAAGTCTGTTGAAGTTTGTGACACCAGTCTTGGGTAGATTGTTATGGATTGATATTTGTAGCATTATTAAAAACTTGCAATTCAGTCTTCCGCTTATTAAATTTTTGTAAATTATTACTGTTGGTTCTTATATTAACGGATTTAAATTGGAAACAAGGTCAGTTGGTTGGCTGCTAGCTTTCATTAGTAGGCGCATCACAAATCCTGAGGGTGGGAAATCTTCGTTCGTGACACAGTTGGACAAGATCTATCTTATGTTGAGAGCAGTGGCGATATTGGACAGGCAGATTCGAAAGTTGAGGTCAAAGAACATTGCATCGCTGAAGGTTTCAGTGGCAGGTCAGCCGGGTCGAGGAGAGCGACTTTGGGAGACCGAGCAGGATATGCGCAGCCGTTACCCTCATCTTTTCACTGCTTCAGGTATGTTTCTATGTCTCGTGCGAGGACGACCCGAATGCTTAAGTGTAGGAAGATGTAACGACGGGCCGGTCGTTAAGAATTTCGCCCGACCCTATTAACTGATTTCCCCGTGTTTATTTTTGCTATTTGTGAGTTTGCCGGAGCTTTATTTGTTAAATTCGGAGAGGTTTTGGGACACTTAGTCCCTAAATGAGAGCTTAATGTTTTAGGAATTGGACCGTAGTCGAGCAGTGTGAAAACGGCCTCGGAATGGAATTCCGTTGTTCCGTGGACTCCTTTGGGGTTGTTTCGGGTTTAGGAGCATGATTCGGAATTGTGTTTTGGAGGCCGGTGGCTTAACTAGGCCTTGAAATGCGAAAGTTGATTATCTTGAAGTTTCCGGTTCGATAGTGAGATTTTTGATATTGGGGGTCGGAATTGGAATTCCGAAGTTGGGAGTAGCTCCGTAGTGTTGAATGTGACATGTGTGCAAAAAAATTTTTATTTTTTCAGGTTACTCTCCGGACGAGGTTTGATAGACCCTTTTGATCGAAAGCGTATTTTGAGAGTTTTTGAAGTTCTAGGCTTGAATTCGATGCTTAATTGGTTTGATTTGATGTTGTTTGAGGTGTGTTGAAGGTTTGTGTAAGTTTGTTCAGTGGATATTGACTTGTTCGTGCATTTGGTTTGACGTCCCGGGGACCTCGGGATGATTTCGGATGAGTTAACGGAAGAGTTAGGAAATTGGGTATCGCCAGCTGAAGCTTTTTCCATTGGTTGTCATAACCAGCACCTGCGGCTACGGGGACCGCAGTGCGGACTCGTAGAAGTTGAAGCATGGAGCCGCAGATGTGGCCACAAGCGAAGGCAGCAGAGATCGCAGAAGCGAAAGCGTTGCGCACCTGCGGGACCGCAGATGCGGAATCTGGTCACAGGTGCGGAGATGGAGAATTTAGTGGAATTAGAAGCTGGTCCTTTTAAACGTAGAAAGCGGTCTCGCAGGATGCGTAAATTGGACCATAGGTACGGAATTTCCCTGTCAGAAAAGGGAGAACGAGGGTTTTAGTTCAAAAGTAGAAAAATTGATTGGGAAGTCGGGAGAGGGGCGATTTTGGGTGATTTTTGAAAGGAATTCTAGTTGTGTTCCATTAATCCATTTGTTAGTTTATTCATTTTAATTCGGATTTGAGATGAAATTGGGGGGAAATTTGGGAAAGTTCTTTAGACCTAAATTCTGAAGTTTTTGATTGGAATTTGACATTGGATTTGGATAAATTTTGATATGCGTTAGACTCATGAGAGTATGAGGATTTTGTTAAATGTAAATTTTTACCCGATTCCGAGACGTGGTCCGGAGGGCGTTTTGGTCATTTGGACCTAATTTCGCGTATTACATTAGTATTTATTTGTAGGAATCAGATTACTTGAAGTGTTATTTTACATTATGCAATTGAATTGAATAGATCTTGGGGCTATTTCGGAGTCGAATACTCGTGGCAAGAAACTTGGTCGGGTTGATTTTTGTAGCCGGTCTAGGTAAGGTGGCTTGTCTACCTTTGTGTGGGGGAAACTCCCCTTAGGATTTGATTATGTTGATAAATTTGAAATGCCTTACGTGAGTGACGAGTGCGTAAATTGTGCAAATTGTTGGAAAAATTCGTTTTCTTTTTAGTAAACTATAAATGTGATTTTCATGTTTCCTGTTCATTACCGTATGTAATTTAAGCCTGTATTAGGCTTAGGGGAAGCTGTTTAGTTGACTTAATTGCCTTACTTGCTCAAATTGCCATATTTTTGGATTATGTGCAGCATGCTAGGCTAGAAATACCTGTTTTATTTTGGTATGGAAATTTGAACCAATTGAGTATTTCTTTGTTTGCTGCTGTTGTGTTTACTTTGGGACTACGGGACGGTAATCCCGGGAATCCCCCTGGTATTACTTTGGACTATGGAATGGTTATTCCAGGAGATCCCCCTACCCTTTTATATTAGAATTAGGGGACTGCACCCGGACGATTCCTCCGTATTGAGTATTTTATTAGGTTTGGTTTTACGATGTGGTATTCCAGTACGATCCCCGCGCATTATGAGTTGGACTAGGACTGCACCCGGGAGATCCACTTGGATATTTATTTTGGGGACTACAGGACGGTATCCTGGGGATCCCCGGGTATGGTATCTTCTGGCGTTGAGGCTGTATTTTTTCCGTGATTACTTTGTCTCTGCTTAAAGTTAGTTGTGTCTTTCTATCCTGTGTTACTTCCCGTTTACTGCTGCAACTTTATGTATATTGTCTTATTCTTTACACTGTTATATCTTGTTTTTTCCTTGAACCTCAGTAGGGCCCTGACCTTCCTCATCACTATCGACCGAGGTTAGGCTTCGCACTTACTGAGTTACTGCTGCGGTGTTTACTCATGCCCTTCCTGCGCATGTTTTTCATGTGTAGATCAAAGTACTCCCACTTCAGTCTTATCACGCTTGAGGCGAGGCGCTTTGTAGAGACTCCGAGGGTATTACTTTGGCCGTGTCCGCAGACCGAAAAGTCCCTTTCTTATTCTCAGTACTAGTATAGCCCTTTCTGTATTTTTCCTTGTTGATAGGACATTCTGGAGTTAGAGCTTTATTATGTTTAATCTTTTAGCTTGTGATTCATGGGTTCCGGATTTTGGAGTTTTAGATTAAGATTCTTGTACTTTATATGCCAGGCTGCATCTTGGAACACTGTTTAACCTTGTATCTCGGTTTTTTTTAATACTTTCTTCCGCAATTTGTTTTTTCTCCGCATTTGTTAGGCTTACCTAGTCGTAGAGACTAAGGTGCCGTCACAACAGCCACGGAGGGCGGAAACTGGTTCGTGGACAAATAGGCATTTTAAAAAGTCAAACTTAATTGAGGATAAGATTGATTATTTTCAAAGAATTTGGAGGATACGTGTGACTTTTTTCAAATAGCAATTTGGGGAGAATAGATAATGTTGTACTCATTTTAAAAATGTATATATAGATATAAAGGAGGGACTTACAAGATGATTGTGGCTTATCACATAGTGTAGGATCCTAATTATTCTTTTTTTCCTCAATTTTTTGCACTTTTCCTCTAAATTTTCACACCAATAAACCAATTACTAAATTATTAAATAAATAAGAGATTCAGTTTCAATATCATATAATAACAACCTAAATTAGAGAAGGAACGTTCAAAGTCATTGGAAACGTTTCAAACAAAATCTTCTATTCCATAAACACAAAAAATAAATCAACTATCAACAAAACGCCTTCAATCCCAGTGCGTTACAAAAGTTATAGAATAAATCAACAATCAAAAAGGATAAAATTCATCCAACAACCATATCAACCTGAGAAGAAATCAACGTGGGCAGAACACTATTTACCGTCGGTTCAGAAAAGATCTGAATGTAAAAAGCTTCACCTTTGTTTAGTTTTTTTGACTTTATTTATTTCTCAATTAAATAAACTGTATTGAAGTTGTTACTTTGTTACTTATATGAATTTGTTGCCAAGAGGGAACCAAACAAAGAGTATAAAGAAAGGAAGAACCACCAGTCCAACGACTATCTCCCTTCCCCCACATTCCTTTCTTCCGAGGCAACTGTATAATGACCAACTTAATTTTTGGTATTGGTCCATTTCGTTGAAAGATGTAAAAGTTATTTAATTTAAAAATGATGTTTGTATCTTATACTTCTTGGTTTTTTCTTCATTTTGGTTTTGTTTATAGCAAAAAAGGAATTGTATCTTGATATTTTGTCGTCCATTGTGGATTTGCTTACTCTTAATGTTTCGCTTAATGATTTTTCATCTATATGTTGTTGCATTGATATTAACATGTTGTGTTTCCTGTTTGTTGTATTTTTGTTTTGGCTCAAATTCAGCTCTGAATGTTATTTATCAATTTTCCTCCTTTTTTCTTTTTGCCTTTTTCCCACCTTCTTTTTTGCCCCTTTTAAAGATTTTTGGTTCTTTTACTCCCCCTACCCCTACTTAAATATTTCACAAGTAACTGCCAGACTTTAAATTAAGAGGTAACTAAGCATTTTGGTTCATTCGTCTGCTTTATTTTATATAGATGTGTTGTATTCAGGTGTTTGGTGAAGTGTTCGATGGCCCTCTTCATTTCATTCTTTTGTGTTTTCTATTCCATTCTATTCCTTTTTTTATTTCTTTCATTATTTTATTTCATCATGTGTTTTCTGTCATTCTAATTCCTTTTTATTTCTTCATTATTTCATTTCAGTTGCATCTTGATGGAATTTTGATGCTCTCAACGTATTGAATTTCGTGGAATAAACTTTCGTTTGATATTCTCAATAGGAGGAACATATTATTTACTATATGAAACATGAATATTCTTTATGTTTTTCCTGATATTTCTTTGGATTACCAGTGAGTGCCATATATCAGGTTGGAATACGTAACAATAGTGGTAGCCCTTTAGTTTTTTTGTGTTCAATTTTCTTGTGGTTGTTATCCGTAGCTCTTTCATCATGAGCATCGAAACTAGTGTCTACCAAATTTTTTTTGCAAAGAAAGACTATTTTCCTATTGTTGTTTCCGATTTATTGGAGAAATTCTTGATGTTTGGTATTTTGTAGGCAATATTAAAATCAAGTTTAAGTATGGGCAAGCATTGGTCTCAAAAACACGGATTTATGTTGGGAATAAAAAATATATTTCCGCCCATTGAATAATTATTCCCGGTAAATACAAATAAACACAAGAGGTAACACACAAAATATTTTACGGATAAAATACAATACCCCAGCGAGCAATATTTACCACTATAATTTACAACTTGTAGTGTAAGAAGACTACTACAACTTCGAAAAAATAACACCCTTTATTTTAAACACCTCACTACATATTATCCCACTCACTATTTATCTCACTGGATTACTCTCTCTAACTCTCTGTTTGTTCTCCTCGATTTGGTGTATTTGAAATGAAGCTGAACGCTTCTATTCTTAGAGAAGTCACGGCAGCTCAACCAATCAAAAAACATTTATATTTTCAATTTGGCAAAATTCATCGAAACAACTTTTAGCAAATTGGTTTTGCAACTTGCTGTTGCCGCCCACAGTTACTTGTTGCACTTAAAACTTTTTTTTGTTTTCTGCGTTTTTGAAACAAGTTGTCATTGCAACTTGTTTCTTTCTTCTTCTTAATTTATTTCAACAGGGACCCACAAAATCTCTCCTTTAATTTTTGATTTTTTTCTTTCATTCCAAGACTTGATCTCAAATCTCTGGAAATCTTCAAAACTTGAGAGGTTTGTAAAATACCGCAACTTGATCATGTGATTCAACATATTTGAGCTCGCTTCCTTCTTGGCAATGCTTTCTCTGAATTAAAGTATACCTTGTATTCTATATGCTTGCTTCGATATGGATTACACTGATTCTTCGCGAGGCCTGGGGATTTGTTGTAAATACAAATCTCCGTAGCTTCAATTTGTAGCAAAATTTGGAGCTCCTTACAAACAATCTTCTCAGCCAAATAGCATGACATGTACATTTGATGTTGCTGGCTATATATTCAGCTTCACAAGTCGAGAGAGTTAAACAATTGATTGTTTCTTTGACTCCAAGATTAACAGAATCACCCAGAAAATACAAAAACCAGTTTGTGCTTTTGTTTATCAATATCTCCCGATAATCACTATCACAAATTCCATAAGATGAAATCCTAGAAGAAGAATAAAATAGCCCAAAAGTCAGTCGTACCTTTTAGTAGCGAAGAATTCTTCTTAGTGACTTTTCAAATTGAGTGGAGGTAGGAGTTCCCATGAAGCGGCTACTACTCCACTGCAAAGAGGTGTATCTGGCCTGGTACAAGTCAAGTACCTCAAACTTCCCACAAGACTTTGAAAAATGGGGATCCACTTTTTCCTTCATTCAAAACTTGGAACCAATTTTTGTCCCACTCTCCATCGTGTGTTGTGTTCACAGCGTTGCAATCGAGCCATGTTGAAACTTCTTCAATATCTCTTTTGTATAGCTTTCTTTGAGAGATAAAAATTCCATCCTCCAATCTGCTTCACTTCTGGCCAGGTATAGTATGACATGGGCCTACGTCTGTCATCTCCAAACTCGGGGACATATCTCTCTTAAAAGCTCCAAACCAAAACTTGAGTTATTTGCCCGTGAAAATAAGATCATCAACATAAAGAACAAAACAAGTTAAGATATCTCCTTAATATGAACTTTAAGGTAAAGAGATATTCATGGAGGGACCAACGAGTAACCCATTGTCTTGAAAATATTGTTGATGAACTATTCCATGCTCGTGGGGGCTTGCTTTAATCCATATAAAGCTTTCTTCAAACAAACACTACTTTATTTCATGGTTTTGACCACAAAGCCAATGGTTGTCTCACATAACTTCTTCTTCAAGATAGCCATTCAAGGAAGGGACTTGACATCTAGTTGATGGATCTTCCATTTCATTTGCGCCGCCAAAGAAGATCAGCAAACGAATCGTCTCTGCGGGGCAACAGGTGCATAGACTTCTTCATAGTCAATGCTTTGCCTTTGCTTGTAGCCTTTTAGCCACAAGTGTGCCTTGTATTTCTCCACATCTCCATCAGCATTCTTCTTTATTTTGCATACCCATTTCACTCAAATTGCTCGATGGACCCTTGGGAAGATTGTTAACTCCCAAGTGTTGTTCTTCTTCTATTGACTTCAATCTCCTTCATCCATGGCTTATCTCCACTTTTGTTTGTAACAGCTTCATCAAAGTTCATTGGTTTACTGTCAACAAAGAGACAACATAAAAAATCAAAAAATTAGTAACTTCTTCTGTTGTCCTCATAGAGCTTCTTGAATGCTCATTGTTCCTTTGCGGCTGTTCAATTTGAACTTTCTTTGAGAAGAGGGAGATTGCAACATTGGTTTGGAGAAGGAGGTGGAGTTGTATCCTGCACAGGTTTCCACGGTCTCTTGGTTCTTCTTCATCACCAAAGTATTGGAAGAAAATCTATTGAATAGTTTCTTCCTGAGCTTCCCCAATCCCATGCCAATTTTTCATCAATTCAACATCGCGATTACCACCACTTTACCATGCTTGGTTGTATAACTTGTAGACTTTTGAACTCGTATCATAGCAACAAACACATGCTTTACACTTGCGATCAAATCAAGCTTCGCTCTCCCTTGCCTGTGGCACATAAGGCATATGCTTGCTCCCAAAATTCTCAAATGTTTGACACCTTGGCTTTCTTCACTCCATGTTTCTTGAGGGGTTTTGATCTCTAACATTTCTTGTTGGAGACTTTGTTGTTCAAATTAAACTGCACAAGAAATGCTTCGGCCCAAAATTCCTTGGGCATTTACTTTTAGCTTTCAACATACATCGAGCCATTATTAAGAATCGTTCGATTCTTCTCTCTGCAACTCCATTTTGTTGGGGTGAATAAGGTACCGTTAGAGGGCGACGAATTTCATGAGACTGACAAAGTCATTAAAATTCCATTTTGAAGTGAATTCGCCTCCTCTATCGACCTTAGAGCTTTAATTGTTCAATAGCCACTTTCTTTCTCCACAAGTACTTTTAAAATTTTTAAAGCAGCAAAAGCTTCAGATTTTTTGGTTCAAGAAATAAACCCAAGTCTTTCTACTAAATCATCAATGAAAAGCAGAAAGTATCTTACTTTTACCAAAAGGAATTGGATTAATTGGTCCCAACACATCAGTTGAACAAAGCTGGAGCGGCCTTGGTTGATCCATGACATGGCCTCCTTTGGAAAAAACTTCCTCCTGCATGTTTTTCCAAGAAGACAAGTTCACACAATTGATTGGGATGGTTCATTGATGGTATCCCATGTACCATGTTCTTTTCTCCCATTGATTTGAGTGCTTTCAAAATTCAAGTGTCCCAAATCGATTGTATCAACAACCATGATTCATCTTGGCATATAGCCTTCAAACCACTTTGCATTCAATTGTTTTAAGATTTTAGAGAAAATAATCTATTCTTTGCCATATGCACTTTAGCAATTTTAGAATTCACTTGAATCTCTAAGCCAAATGTGCATATTTTATGTGGATGTATATTCCTTTCAAGAAGTTGGCCCAAACTTCAAAATATTACTTTTTTAATTTTGGACATAATAACATCTTGGAATTGCTTGTGACTACCATCATTACAGGAGATCAGAATCGTACCTATCCCTTCGATTTGGAATCTTTGAGGTATCACCAAAGGACACATTACCTCTCACGTTTATTGATCTCCACAAACTTTTCTTTTGGCATCCACCAACATAGATTGCTTGCTCCATTGTCAATTACCACGAGCTGCAATCATCCCTGTCTTCTTCCTTGAGTGTGCAATAACGTTGACTTGATCTTCTTCTTTTTTTGTCGTCAACAGGGTTAGGCTTTCTCATTCAACATTGCTACGACATTGCCAAGAGCAATGGCAAAATTTATGACATTATAACACTCAATTTTTTTGATTTGTCTACCTTTGGTCCATTATTTTCTTGGTAGTAGCCCGTCTCTTCCTCCTCTTTGTCCACGACCACGGACCTCAAATTGTTGGTGGATTTTAATCATTGTTGAAAGTTGTTTACCGTTACTTCTTCCTCGTCCATGGACCGCACGGCTCGTCCTCGTCCATTTCCTCGATAGTTTTTTCACTCCATAATCCTTAGAAGGATGCCTGAGTTTTAAAAGTTGCTCCAATGGCACTCTTGTTGCCTCTGATCTTTTCTTCTGGCCTGTAAGACCTCCAATTGCTCTACATCATTGAGTCTAAATCTTTAAGACTCTTCAATAGCAACACCACAAAATCGAATTTAGGTGCTGAAGTGCGAAGGAATCTTTTTCTACCACTACGGACATTCTTTTATGTCCTCCCCGTATTTCTTAATTGATTCACAACAGCCTTCATTTGAACAATAATCCGAAATGCATTGGATTTTTTCATTTTTTTAAAACTTCAAAATAAGCCCTTAGAGTTTGAAGTTTTTACCTTCCTCACCTTGTCAATCCTTGAAGAGGATTTTGTAAAAATCTCCCAAGCTTCCTTTGAGGTTGGTAGCATTCGGCCACCTTTTTTAAACATGGCATCATCCAAACATTGGTGGATGAGGGGGGCTGTTGATCCGTTTCTTCCTTGTCTTTGCCAAGACATCTTTTCATTTTTTGAGGCAGAGCTTTCTCATTATCGGATTTTTGCAACTTTATCTTACGATTTCCCACACATCCTGGGAGCTGGAATGGCTTTCATTACGTAGACACCAGTTCCATAATTATCTTTTGTGAGACGGGGTACTGAAAAGAACAGCGGACTATTATTTCGCCATGGCTTGTACACGGTTGTTGGGATAAAAAATTAATATTTTTCCGCAGGAATAATATTCCACGGGTAAATAACAAAACACAAGAATAACACGACACCAATATTTAACGGATAAAATATAATACCCAGCGGAGCAATTATTACCACTATAATATTACAACTTAGTCGTGTCAAGAGACTACTACAACTTCGAAAGAAATAACACTCTGATTTTAAGGCACCTCACTTACAATATTACTCCACTCACTATTTATTAACAGACTACAATGTGTGATTTACTCTCTCTAACCTCTTCTGTTTGCTTCTCTCGATTGTGTACTTGAATGAGCTCAATGCTTCTATTTATGGAGAAGGTCACCGCAGCTCTAACCAATCAAACTGTGATATCTTCAATTTGCAAAAATCCATCAGAAAACCAACTTTAGCAAATTTGGTTTTTGCAACTTGCTGTTGCCGCCCACAATGCTTTGTGCAACTCAAAACTTTTTTTTGTTTCGGCCGTTTTTTGAACAAGTTGTCATTGCAACTTGTTTCTTTCTTCTTTGATTATTTTCAACAGGGACCACATTTATTGCAATCTAAATCTTTTTTAACTCTGGCATTTGTGACATAAGTTCCTCTCTTTCTTTTTTTTTGAATTTAATTTCTGTATGTTATTGGCTTATAGGTTTTATGCTTTTGCTCTTCCTGATCTCATTATTGGTGGCAATGAATTTTAATTTTCCCAGTTGCCGCTACAATTTGTTATGTAGACAGTGTACTAGATTATATTAACTACTATGTTAAACTCTTAATTTTTCAAGGTTCCTTCCGCAAATTCTGCTTAGATGTTGTCACGGCCCGGATTTTTCCCTCCCTCTGGGAATCGTTGATGGCGCCTTACTATTGGGAAGCTAGGCAAGAAACTTAACTTACTTACTTCGTTAACAAATTTATTTCTTTTTAGAAATATAAGCGATAACATGAAATCATGCGAAACTTTAATAATTAAGCGGGAAGGTAACAATAAAATATCTGAGAATCACGTCTTTCACAACTTCTAAAAACCTCAAATATCCAAAAAAATCTGGTGTCACAGTGTCACAGACTATCTAAGATTACTACATTCAAGTCTGAAGAATTAACAGCACACTGTTTCTGAAATAAAAGAGAAGGAAACAGGAAATAGAGATAGAGGAAACGCCAAGGGCCTGCGACGCCTTGCAGTCTACTTGCGGTTCTCCGGGTGAACTAAAGGAAGCCCTCCAACTACTGCCGAAAGCTGCTCCGGATCTTGCACACAGTGCAGACTGTAGTATTAGCACAACCGACCCCCCATGTGTTGGTAAGTGCCTAGGCCTAACCTCGGCGAAAGTAGTGGACGAGGCTTTAGACCAGGACTACAAAATAAACCTGTTGCAGTTTAAATTAATTTACAGCGGAAAAGAAATACATGAAATAACCAGTCAGATACGGGGGGGGGGGGGGGGGACATACTGTGGGGGGAGATAATAGTTCTGAGTGAAGGCATCAAGTAAAGAAAGGACAACATAACTGCAATATCAACAAGGAACAGAAATTCAACAGTTTGCACGGCATCACCCTTTCATGCTTTTTACTCTCGCCCTCACCAAAAACAATTATTTATCAAAGTGTGCACGGATCACCTTCGTGCTTTACTCTCTTTCCTCATCATGGTAATAGATACAAATCGGCACGCGAATGGTACATCGTGCGGGACGACATCATCCTTCGTGCTTTTTACACTCTTTCCTCACAATATCACAATTGCCAGACATCACCCTTCGTGCTTTAAAACACTTTTCCCCCCAAACAACAATCACAAACAAGGGCAAGGGAATAAACAAGATTACATAGAAATCCCGGCAAGGGAACACAATTAAATTAACTAAATCCGGCAAGGAACAACAATTAAATTAATTTAAATTCCGGCAAGTGAACAACAATTAAATAATTTAAGCCGGCAGGGAACATCTCAATAACTCTTTCTCTATCTTTTCACTTTACTTCATAACTCAACTTTACCACTTGAGCAATCTCAAAGGCGTTCATCATCTCATATACTTCACAATTAATAATATAACTCGAGCAATGCTCCAGATGTTTCAAAGGGTCACATTCCTTCCACAAACTTTTTCACAACAACTAGAAATCAGTTCACAAGCATGAAGAATACAATGTAGTCAAGAGAATTAATTAACAATATAAAGACTAACGTCATGCTAGACACCAACGTATAATGACTCATCACCATGTCTATACGTCGACACAACGAATTACCACATAGCAAATAAGACTAACTCCTAATCCCTTCAAGCTAAGGTTTAGACCAAAACACTTACTCGAACTTCCACAGCCAAACTCAAGCCTCAATCACCGCTTTTCCTTTCAAATTCGACTCAACCCAATCGAATCTATACATATCAACTAAACAACATCAATAAATGCTAAATATCCAATTCCTTGTTTAATTATAGCTTTCCAATCATTCTTCCAAAATCTCAAAAATCGACCCCGTGGGTCCCGCTGGTCAAAAACACGGGTTCGGACCCCAAAAATCAAATCACCCATTCACCCACGAGTCCCAGATATATTAATTATTTCCAGAATTCGACGCCCAAACGAGGTCTAAATCACAATTAATCAAAAAGCCCTAGTTCTTACCCAATTCCCTATTGTCTTACCATATTCAGCATGATATGGCCTAGGAATCTAGAGGTGTGTTGATGGAAAATTGAAGAAAATGATTCTAAGATTACATTACCTCTGAGTTATTGTGGTGAAATCCTCTTTCACAAAAATCGCTCCCAACTTTGACTTGAGATGAAGAAGTTATAAAATTGTGAAGAAGTTCCCCTAATGCTGCTATTTGTTAAATTGCTGGGCAGGACCTTCATGTCACATTCGCGATGGGCTGCCGCGTTCGCGATGGGTCTAGGGCGTTTCGCGAAGGGGTTGGCCCCCTGACCTTCGCCGTTCGCGGACCTATGACCGTTCGCGTAGAGGAATAGTTTCACTTCCTAGACCAGCCCCCATTTACACTATGCGTTCTGGGACGCTGAGTCGCGTCCGTAGAGCAACCCCCCCAGTGGCTCCGCGTTTGCGAATCCTTCCCTCGCGTTCGCATTGAACAAATCACCCCTGCGCCGATTCACCTTTCGCGATCGCGAAAGAACAAGCAGGCCTGAGGCATTGTTACAAAAAATTCTGCAACTTTTCCTTAAGTCAAAAACTTCCCGATAACACATCCGAAACCACCCCCGAGCCCCTCGGGGCTCCAAGCAAAACACACTTACCTAACTCAAAACATTCATATGAACTTATCCTGCGATCAAATCGGCCAAAAATAAACCTCAAATACAATGAATCCAACCTCAAAATCAAGACACTTTTTTTCTCAACTTCATTCAAGTATCAAATTTAGCAATTTAGGTCGACCGAATCACGTCCAAAACGACGTCCGTTTTTCACCAAATTTTACAGATAACATCTTCAATCCTATATAAGACCTTGTACCGGGCGCCGGAAGAAAATACGGGCCCGATGCCAAACACGTTCTAATTCAAATTTCATTTCAAATTGCCTTAAACAATTTCAGAAAACAATTTCCTTTAAACATTCATTTCTCGGCCTCGCGGACCTCGGAATTCGATTCCGAGCATACGCCCAAAGTCCCATATTTTCCTTACGGACCTCCGGGACCGATCAAATCACCAGGTTCGGTCCGTTTACCAAAAATGTTGACCGAAAGTCAATTAATCATTTTTTATAGTCAAACTTTATCATTGTTTTCACAAGATCTTTGCTATTTAAGCTTTCCAGGCCACACGGCCCAGCTGCGCATTGCAATCAGGTCGGGTAACTATTAAATGAGGTTTTCATTGACATCGGAGTCATAGAATTTAATTTAAAAACAAGTGATGACCGTTTGGCGTTCATCACATTCTCCACCTCTATAAACCAACTCCGTTTGTCCTCGAGAACGGACATAAAGAAGGAGACCTGCGAGTTGGGAGAAAAAATGGGCGATAGGCTCCGCATATCGACTCGGACTCCCATGGTCGATGCCTCAGAGTAGGCTGACCCCTCCACTAAACAACGAACGAAAGGAAAAAACTCCTTCGACTCAACTGACGAACCCTGCCGGTCTAGGAATAGCCACCCAGGCTCCTCCTCGTAAGACAAGTCCTTGGTCCAACTGGACAGTTGCTGAAGTCGTCACCGTGGGATGGAGTCGCCGTTGATACCTCGAAGCATGGACACATGAAACACTGGATGCAACGCTGATAAGCTCGTGCGGCACCTCTCCCACTCGATCAAGGAATCTCAAAATGGACCAATAAAACCTAGTGCTTAAGCTTGTCCTTCTTCCAAAATTCATCACGCCCTTCATAGGCGACACCGGGAGTAATACCCGCTCACCGACCATAAAAGCCAACATCTTGACCTTGCGGTCTTGCATAACTCTTTTGCCTGGACTGAGTTGCACGAAAGCCTTCCTGAATAATATTGACCTTGTCCAAGGACCTCCTGAACCAGATCCGTCCCAACAATCATAGCCTTCTCCCGGCTCAACCACCCAACTCGGAGACCGACCAACCGTTACCTACCCATAATAAAAGCCTCATAAAGAGCCATCTGAATGCGATCGACTGAGTAGCTGTTGTTGTGGCAAACTCTGAACAAAAGAAAAAACTGATCCCACGAAACCTCCAAAGTCAATGACACAAGCTCAGAGCATTTAATCTCCAAATCTTTGAAAGTCCCCTGCGGGACTGTCCGTTCT